>NC_037675.1:24800755-25013422 GCF_003255815.1 Theropithecus gelada | reverse complement strand
GGATCGCGGGGGGCGGAGCGTGAGGAGGGGGGGGAGCCCCCCCCACCCCCCCAGCCGGGGGGAAAAAGAGAGAGACCCCTTTAAAAAAAAAAAAAAAAAAAAAATGAAAGAGACATAGGAGAATAAAATGATAAGCCATAGACTGGGAGAAAATATTTGCAATACACATTTCTAATAAGGGACTGTATATAAAATATACAAAGAATTCTTAAAAGTCAACAATAAAAAAGTGAACAATCCAAATTAAAAATAGGCAAATGAACTGAGCAGATATATTACAAATATAATATACAGATGGCAAATAAGCGTATGAGAAGATGCCAATATCATATATGATTAGGGAATTGCAAATTAAAACAATGAGATGCTACTAAACAACTACTACAATGGCTAAAATCCAAAACACTGACAACATCAAACAGTCAGTTTGGCTGTTTAATACAAAACTAAACATATTTTTACCATATGATTTAGCGACCATGCTGTGTTATAAACTGAATGTTTTTATGTCCCCATAGTTCATATGTTGATGTCCTAACCCTTAATGTAGTGGAATTTGGAGGTACGGCTTTTGAGAAGTAATTAGATCTATATGAGGTCATGAGGGTGGCCCTCCATAATGGGATTAGTGTGCTTATAAGAAGAGGCAGACACCAGAGCTTTCTCTCTGCAAGCAAGAAGTGAACCACCTGCAAGCCAGAAAGAGGGCCAGGAACCAAATCTGCAGCATCTTGATTTTGAACCAGAACTTAAAGACTGAAAAATTCTCAGCTTATCCAGAATGCAAAGAGTACCATGGGTGTGTCCAAACCACAGTTTTACAAGGAGATTAGTATGCATGTGTACCACAAAGCCAATCAGCCATCCCAGCAGAGAGAACAGAGAGCATGCTTTCTCTCTTCATCATGTGAGAACACAGCAAGAAGGAGACCACTCCAAGGCAGGAAGTGGGCCCTCATAAGAACCTGACCATGCCGGTTCCCTGATCTTGGGCTTCCCAGACTCCAGAATTGTGAAAAATAAATGTCTGTTTTTTAAACCACCCAGTCTATGGTACTTTATTATAGCAGCCCAGGTTGACTACTACATGTGCCTAGGTATGTACCCAAATGAATTCCAACTTAAGTCTACACAAAAAACTGCACACAAATGTTTATGGCAGTTTCATTTGTAAATGCCAAGACTTGGAACCAAACAAGATGTCCTGTGGTACATCTGGACGATGGAATATTCAGTGTTGAAAAGAAATAATCTATCAAGCCACAAAAATATACAGTGGAACGAACCTCTTAAATGTATATTACTAAGTGAAAGAAGACAGTCTGAAAAGGCCACATACTGTATGATTCCAACTATATGACACCATGGAAAAAAGCAAAACTAAGGAGACAGTAAAAAAAAAATAAAAATAAAAATAAAAAAATTAGTAGTTGCCAGAGTTTTTAGCAAGAAGGGAGAGATGAATAGGAGGAGCACAGAAGATTTTTAGGGCAGTGAACAGTTCTGTATGATACTATAATGGTAGCTATATGTCACTATGTAATCGTCCAAACCCATGGAATGTACACCACCAAGTGAGCCCTAACGTAAACTATGGACTTGGGGTGGCTATGACGTGTCAATGTAGGTTCAATTGTAACAAAGGTACCATTCGGGTATAAGACGTTGATAGTGGGGAAGGCCAGGGGGGGCGGTGAGCAGGAGATATATGAGAACTCTCTGTACATTCTACTCAATTTTGCTTTGAACCTAAAACTATCTTTAAAAAATAAGTATTTTATGGCCGGGCGCAATGGCTCATGCCTGTAATCCCAGTGCGTCCGGAATTGGTGGGTTCTCGGTCTCACTGACTTCAAGAATCAAGCTGCGGACCTTCGGGTAAGTGTTATAGTTCTTAAAGGTGGTGTGTCAGAGTTTGTTCCTTCAGATATTCAGATGTGTCTGGAGCTTCTTCCTTCTGGTGAGTTCACGATCTTGCTGACAGGAGTGAAGCTGCAGACCTTAGCAGTGAGTGTTACAGCTCTTAAAGGTGGCATCAACCCAAAGAGTGAGCAGCAGCAAGACTTATTATAAAGAGCGAAAGAACAAAGCTTCCACAGGGTGGAAGGGGACCCAAGCAGGTTGCCGCTGGCTGGCTCAGGCAGCCTACTTTTATTCCCTTATCTGGCCCCACCCACATCTTGTGATTGGGCCATTTTACAGAGAGCTGATTGGTCCATTTTACAGAGAGCTGATTGGTCCACTTTGACAGAGTGCTAATTGGTGCATTTACAATCCCTGAGCTAGACATAGAGGGCTAGACAGAAAAGTTCTCCAAGTCCTCACTAGTTTAGCTAGATGTAGAGTACTGATTGGTGTATTTACAAACCTTGAGCTAGACACCGGGTGCTGATTGGTGTATTTACAATCCCTTAGCTAGACATAAAGGTTCTCCAAGTCCCTACTAGACTCAGGAGCCCAGCTGGCTTCACCTAGTGTATCCCACACCAGGGCTGCAGGCAGAGCTGCCCCCTAGTCCCGCGCCATGCACCCACACTCCTCAGCCCTTGGGTGGTTGATGGGACTGGGTGCCACAGAGCAGGGGGTGGCACTTGTTGGGGAGGCTCAGGCCAGGTGGGAGCCTACTGCGAGGGGATTCGAGCATGGCAGGCTGCAGGTTCTGAGCCCTGCCCCATGGGGAGGCAGTTGAGGCCCGGCAAGAATTCGAGTGCAGCACCGGTGGGCCAGCACTGCTGGGGGACCCGGCGCACCCTCTGCAGCTGCTGGCCAGGGTGCTAAGCCCCTCACCACCCAGGGCTGGTGGCACTGGCTGGCTGCTCTGAGTGTGGGGCCTGCCAAGCCCACGCCCACCCGGAACTCGCACTGGCCCACAAGTGCCATGTGCAGCCCCAGTTTCAGCCCGTGCCTCTCCCTCCACACCTCCCCGCAAGCAGAGGGAGCCAGCTCTGGCCTCAGCCAGCCCAGAGAGGGGTTCCCACAGTGCTGTCATGGGCTGAAGGGCCCCTCAAGCACTGCCAGAGTGGACACTGATGCCGAGGAGGCGCCAAGAGCAAGGGCTGCTATCATGTTGTCACCTCTCAATCCTCCCTCTAAACAGGACACCCCAAATGCTGTTGGGAATTTGGCCGATGACCACTCTAGCTACTTCTTTCTGGATAGGGGTGATGAAGGGGCCCTGCAGTTGTAGTGTCCTCCAGAGGGGAGCTCTCTAGGCCAGTGAAAGTGCCAGCGGGTTGGTCCAGGGGTCCTCAGTAGAAGTTGTTAGTTGAACTCATTTGGGGTTCCATTTGTAAGACCATCTGTAGCTTGATGGCCTCCATTCTAGAGGAAATAAATTTGACAAGAAGGTTAAAAATAGAGGGCCCAAAGGTGAGCAACCGCAAGATGGCTGCCATGGGACCTAGAAAGGGGAGAAGCCATGTTGCCCTACTCCAGAGGTTGGTATAAGAGTTTGAAAGGTGTTGTCTGATTTCAGAAGTCTTTTCCTGTAAACGCTGGGTGGCGTCTTGTACTATCCATGACTGGTTAGTGTAAAAACAACACTCTTCCCCTAAGAAGGTGCAGAGTCCTCCTTTCTCAGCAGTGAGAAGGTCTAGGTCTCAGTGGTTTTGGAAAGTCACTGCTGCCCAAGAGTCTATTTGGGATTGTAGAGTTAGGATAGATTTTGTTATTTCTTGTAAACTATCTGAGAAATCCTGTGAGAGTGTTTGGTAGTAGGATAATGAAGTAGATAAACTGGCTATTCTGGTTCCTGTAGCAGTAGCAATTCCTAACCCTATAAGTAGGAGTATTAGTTGTATGGCTCTGCGCTGACAGACTTGAGCTTTGAGGGGTACTGATAAAGTCTGATTTCCTGGGGCAATATTAATGTTGGGACTTAGAAAGACTAAGGTGCAGATGCCTGTCCAGTTAGTGGGGAGGCAGATATAGGTCGACATTCCACATAAGAAGAATATACATTGGCTGGGTAGACAGAACTTTACCCTGGGAGCTTTTGAAGGAATAGGGTACACTGTTTTTTCTTTACTACTTCTGTCTCTTTTTCTTTCTCTTCAACTTCTTCTTTGTCTCTCTCTTTCTGACTTTGTTTCTGTCTTTCCTTGTTTGACTGTCTCTTCCTCTGTCTCCTCTTTGTCTCTCTAGTTTCTTCCACTTTCTTTCTCTTTGACTTCTCCTTTGTCTCTCTCTTTCTCTCTGACTCCCTCTTTGTCTCTTCCTCTCTCTTTCTCTGACTTCCTGTCCCTTTCTCTCTTTCCTTTTTGCTGGTCTTTCCCTGCCTCTGCCAGCTGCTTATGCTGCTGTTCTCCCTTCTCCTTGCCCTTTTTGATGACTTTTGCAGTGTAAGACTGACACCTTCTTTGGGTTTTGCACTGTGTGCAGTAACTCCATGATTTCCTTGTGGTATTTAATGGGGATTCCCAGAGGTTAGGAACTCCCTTTCTTTCCATATTGCAGCATGGCCATGTAGAATTAGATAAGCATACTTGCTATCTGTATACACATTTATTCTTTTTCCCTTTCCCAGTTCTAAAGCTTGGGTAAGTGTCACTAGTTCTGCTAACTGGCTGCTGGTCCCTGGGGGAAGAGGCTTACTTTCAAGTATGGTTACATCACTATGGCATAACCTGCCCTTCGTATCCTATTCTCCACAAATGAGCTTCCATCAGTATATAGATCAAGGTCAGGATTAGCTAAGGGGACTTCTAAGAGATGATCTTGGGCGGCATAAGTCTGGACTATAATTTGTTGGCCGTCATGCTCGATTGGTTCCCCATCCTCTGGGAGAAAAGTGGCAGGGTTGAGGGCCATGTACATATGTATTTGAAGCACTGGTCCCTCAAGAAGTAGTGCCTGGTATCTAAGTAGGTCATTGTCTGACAGCCATAAACTTCCTTTGGCACCTCGTATGCCATTTACATCATGAGTAGTCCAGACAGTGAGATCCTTTCCTTGTATTATCTTGATAGCCTCTGACACTAAGGCAGCCACCACTGCAACTACCCATAAACAGTGAGGCCAACCTTTTTCTACTACATCAATTTCCTTACTTAGGTATGCCACTGGTTGTGGGGTTCTCCCACGAGTCTTAGTAAGGACTCTAAGAGCTATCTCTGCTCTCTCTGTGATGTATGAAGAGAAGTTTTGTCCTGTGGGAAGGCTTAAAGCTGGAGCTTGTACTAGGGCCTGCTTTAAGGTTTTGAAGACTGTTTCTGCCTCTGGTTCCCATTATACTAGATGAGTATTTGCCTTCTGGGTTTCCTTATTAGCGTATAGACGGGCCTGGCTATCTTGCTGTATCTGGGGATCCATAGTCGGCAAAAGCCGGTAATTCCAAGGAACCCCCGCAATGGTTTTAATGTCTTAGGGTGAGGATAAGCCAATATAGGCTGCGTTCATTCCTTGCTGAGGGCCCTGGTCCCTCTAAGATTAGGCCTAGATATTTGACCTGTTGTAGGCAAAGCTGGGCCTTCGACCTAGATACCTTGTACCCTTGATTAGCTAGAAAGTTCAAGAGATCTAGAGTAGCCTGCTGGCATGAGGCTTCTGAACTGGTAGCCCAAAGCAAATCATCCACATACTGAAGGACCAGAGTGCCTGGACTTGAGAAGTGGCCTAGATCTTGGGCCAGTGCCTGACTAAACAGATGAGGGCTGTCCCTAAACCCCTGGGGCAAGACCGTCCAGGTAACTTGGAATGTGTGGTCTTTGGAATCCTCAAAGGCAAAGAGAAACTGGGAGTCGGAGTGCAGGGGAATACAGAAGAAGGCATCCTTGAGGTCCAGAACAGTGAACCATTCTGCTTCCTCTGGTATTTGAGAGAGCAAGGTATAGGGGTTGGGTACAACTGGATATAGAAGAATTACTGCTGCATTAATGAGTCTAAGATCTTTCACTAGTCTCCACTGACCATTTGGTTTTTGTACTCCTAGAATTGGGGTGTTGCAGGGACTGCTGCATTTCGTTACTAAGACTTGAGCTTTTAAATGTTTAACAATATCCTGTAATCCTTTATGAGCTTCAGGCCTTAAGGGATATTGCCTTTGATAAGGAAAAGTGTTGGGGTCTTTCAGCCTGATTTGGACTAGGTGGGCATTTTTTGCCCTTCCAAATTGTCCTTCCAATGCCCAGACTTCAGGGTTGATTCCCTCCTCAAGTAGGGGACAACAAATGGGTAACCTGTTTCCCATATTCACGGGATAATATGCTCCAGCCTTGGCTAACATATCCCTCCCTAATAAGGGTGTGGGACTTTCAGGCAAAACAAGAAAGGCATGTGAAAAGAGCAAAGTCTCCCAATTACAACTGAGGAGGTGGGAGAAATACCTGGTTACAGGCTGTCCCAGGATTCCTCGGATGGTAACGGACCTTGAGGACAGTCGTCCAGGACAGGAAATTAACACTGAGAAGGCCGCACCGGTGTCCAGGAGGAAGTCAATTTCCTGGCCCTCAATGGTTATGTGTACCCCGGGCTCAGTAGGGTGATGACATGAGCTGGCGCTTGCCCCGGGCACCCTCAGTCCTGTTGTTGGATCATCTGGTTAGGGGCTTCTGACCCAGAGAACCTTCGTCCTCTGGGGCAGTGCACCTTCCAGTGATTGCCTCGGCATAGTGGACATGGATGAGGGGGCAGCTTGTTTCTCATTGGACAGTCTTTTTTAAAGTGTCCTAGTAAACCACACTGATAACAAAGCCTACCAGGCCTGCTCCATTTTCTGTCCTCTCTGAACCACCAAGGTTTGTTTGTCTGAGGGCCATGAGTAAGGCTGTGGCCTTTCTCAGATCTCGCTTTTCCTTTTGGGCCTGTTCCTCTTGGTCCCTATGATAGAACACCAAGGTTGCCAGGTTTAATAATGCCTCCAGGCCGGGCGCGGTGACTCAAGCCTGTAATCCCAGCACTTTGGGAGGCCGAGACGGGCGGATCACGAGGTCAGGAGATCGAGACCATGCTGGCTAACACGGTGAAACCCCGTCTCTACTAAAAAATACAAAAAAAAATTAGCCGGGCGAGGTGGCGGGCGCCTGTGGTCCCAGCTACTCGGGAGGCTGAGGCGGGAGAATGGCGTGAACCCAGGAGGTGGAGTTTGCAGTGAGCTGAGATCCGGCCACTGCACTCCAGCCTGGGCGACAGAGCGAGACTCCGTCTCAAAAAAAAATAAAAATAAAAATAAAAAATAAAAAAAATAATGCCTCCAAATTTTGTTCGGGGCCCAGGGCTTGCTTTTGGAGCTTTCTCCTGATATCTGCGACTGATTGGGTAATAAACTTATCTTTTAGAATCAATTGACCCTTGAGTGATTCAGGCGACAGAGGAGTATATTTTCTTAAGGCCTCCCGTAGCCACACAAGGAAGGCAGAAGGATTTTCTTCCTTTCCCTGAGTTATGGTGGACATCATTGACTAATTCATGGGCTTTTTTCTAATTCTCCTTAGTCCTTCTAGAACACAGGTCAACAGATGTTTACAACTCCAGTCCCCATGATCTGAGTCAAGGTCCCAGTGGGGATCCATACTGGGGATGGCTTGCTGACCAGTAGGAAATTTGTCCCTTGCTTTGGCTATCATTGTATCATTTACTTGACTAAGATACCAGGTATCTCCAAACTCTCAGGCTGCAGCCAAAGCCGCATTCTTTTCATTAAAGGTCAGGGTTTGATCTAACACTAGCATGACATCTCTCCAAGTGAGGTCGAAGGTTTGCCCTAGACCCTGTAGGACATCTATGTACCTATCAGGATCATCTGAAAACTTCCCCAGGTCTGCCTTGATCTGCTTTAAATCAGAGAGGGAGAAGGGGACATGTACCCAGTTTGGGCCAAATTCCCCTCCCCCTACAGCTTAAAGGGGACATAACTGATAGCCTGGGAGTTTTTGGTGCTTTGGAGATTTCTTTGATTATTTCCTTCTGGGCAGGGGAGATTAGAGGAGGATTATCATTAATATGAAGGGGAGCTATAGGGAGGCTAGGATATGGGGGTAAGCTGAGAGGTCCTCCTGTGGGATGTAAATTGTAAGCTTTGCATAGTTGTGTATTCTCCCTCCATGAAAAGAACGCTTGGACATAAGGTATTTCACTCCATTTGCCTTCCCTCTTACAGAAAAGGTCAAGCTGCAGGATAGTATTGTAATTTGTACTTCTCTCAGGTGGCCATTTTTCCCCATCAGAGAGAGAATATTGGGGCCAAGTCATAGTGCAGAAAAAAAATGAGCTGCCTCTTTTTCAGGGTTTGTGGGTCAAATTGATCCCAATGACTTAGGATGCATTTCAAGGGTGAGCCTGTTGATGCCTGGGTGTTTCCCATCTGAAAGACAAAACTGCCCATGGTTTTGGTTTGTTTTGTTTCTCCCCTGCCCAAGAACCAGCAATGGTCCCTGAACACTGCTGATTGGAATAGTTGCACTCACTGACGGAGCAGCAGAAACAACCCCTGCCCAAGAGCCCACAATGGTCCCTGGACTCTGCTGATCGGAATAGTTGTGCTCACCAACGCAGCAGCAGAAACACTAGTTTTTCCCCCAGACCACATGGAGGACCAAGGAAGGTCGGATTTAGTGGCCCTTACCAATGCATTCTCGAAAACCTGTACCTTTGCCTGTCCCCCAAGACCACATGGAGCACCAAGAAAAATCGGATTTAGTTGCCCTTACCGACGCATTCTTGAAAACCTGTTAGGATTAAGCATTCTCCTGTTAGTACTGGAACTTTACCCCTGTCCTATAAGGATGTTATGCCCCAAAAATGAAGTGGAGGGCCATACCCTGAGGGAGGGAAGGAATCTCCAGGGTTGGAAAATTGACACCTTTTGTCCTCATTTATATAAATAGGAAGGATACAATTTCTGAGGCTCCCCATATCCTAGCTTCAGGAATAGCTTTTGTTAGGCTGCTAGTCTGAGGAAGGATCCTAAAATTCCAGATAGTCCCCCATATGATGGGGCTTTGGGCAAAAATTATGTCTTTCTTATTGGTGAGCGCAGGTGCCTAAAGAAGGTAACAGAGTCTTGGAGTTTATACTAGAAGTCATTCTTATAAGAGAAACTAGAAAAGTGCCAGAGACAGGGAGCAATTTTTAGAAGCAGGACTAGCCTCAGAGAAGAGAGGTGAGAGGAACTTTGTCTGGCAGGAATTAGCACCCAGGGGGCAAGGGTCAGGATAGATAGGATAGATGGGCGAGTCTCACTTGGGTGACATGCTTTTGAGAGTTCCGCTCATGGCTGCAGGGTCAACCAACTTCTTGTTGGCACCCCAGAGCTGAATGACTTTCCTCTCTGTCTACCCTTGGCTCAGCCCAGAAGTACAGGAAAAGCAGAAGCTGGTTCCAGGCAAACCAACACTCCCAACTCCGAAGAGTTGGGGTTTGTTACAAAGCCCTTTCCCAGAAAGCCTGACACCCTTGTCTTTAGTCCAGCAGCTGTGCTAGTTGCTTTTAACTGACAGGTGCCCAGTAGTTAGCCCCCGAATTCTAAGGAAAAATAGGACAGAATAGCAAGTGAAAGGGGTCTGTCGGTGCTCACCGCTCAGCGGTAGTCAATGTCCTACTGCTTGGTGATAGGCAAAAGTCTCATCGCATGCTGATAGGTGAAAGTCCCTTCATGATCACCAAAATGTGTCCAGAATTGGTGGGTTCTTGGTCTCACTGATTTCAAGAATGAAGCCACGGAGTGTCACAGTGAGTGTTACAGTTCTTAAAGATGGTGTGTCCAAAATTTGTTCCTTCAGATATTCAGATGTGTCTGGAGCTTCCTCCTTCTGGTGGGTTCGTGGTCTCACTGACAGGAGTGAAGCTGCAGACCTTAGCAGTGAATGTTACAGCTCTTAAAGGTGGCATCAACCCAAGGAGTGAGCAGCAGCAAGATTTATTATAAAGATCGAAAGAACAAAGCTTCCACAGCGTGCAAAGGGACCTGAGCTGGTTGCCACTGGCTGGCTCAGGCAGCCTACTTTTATTCCCTTATCTGGCCCCACCCACATTCTGCTGATTGGGCCATTTTACAGAGAGCTGATTGGTCCATTTTACAGAGAGCTGATTGGTCCACTTTGACAGAGTGCTGATTGGTGCATTTACAATCCCTGAGCTAGACGCAGAGTGCTACACAGAAAAGTTCCCAAAGTCCCCACTAGGTTAGCTAGATACAGAGAACTGATTGGTGTATTTACAAATCTTGAGCTAGACACAGAGTGCTGATTGGTGTATTTACAATCCCTTAGCTAGACATAAAGGTTCTCCAAGTCCCCACTAGACTCAGGAGCCCAGCTGCCTTCACCTAGTGTATCCCACACTGGGGCTGCAGGTGGAGCTGCTGACCAGTCCCAAGCCATGCTCCCGCACTCCTCAGCCCTTGGGTGGTTGATGGGACTGGGCGCTGCAGAGCAGGGGGTGGCGCTCTTTGGGGAGGCTCTGGCCGCCCCAGAGCCCACCACAAGGGGATTTGGGCACGGCAGGCTGCAGGTCCTGAGCCCTGCCCCACGGGGAGATAGCTGAGGCCCCGTGACAATTCGAGTGCAGCGCCAGTGGGCGGCACTGCTGGGGGAGCCAGCACACCCTCTGCAACTGCTGGCCTGGTGCTAAGCCCCTCACTGCCTGGGGCTGGTGGCACCAGCTGGCTGCTCCAAGTGTGGGGCTGCCGAGCCCATGCCCACCTGGAACTCACACTGGCCCATGAGCTCCACACACAGCCCCGGTTCACCCCCGCTCCTCTCCCTCCACACCTCCCCGCAAGCAGAGGGAGCTGGCTCTGGTCTCAGCCAGCCCAGAGAGGGGCTCCCACAGTGCCATGGTGGGCTGAAGTGCCCCTCAAGTGCTGCCAGAGTGGATGCTGAGGCCGAGGAGGCACCGAGAGTGAGGGCTACTAGCAGGTTGTCACCTCTCACCAGCACTTTGGGAGGCCGATTGGGGGGGCGGGGGCAGATCACCAGAGGTCAGGAGTTCAAGACCAGCTTGGTTAACATGGTAAAACCGTGTTTCTACTAAAAATGCAAAAAATTAGCCAGGCATGGTGGTGCATGTCTGTAATCCCAGCTACTTGGGAGGCTGAGGCAGGAGAATTGCTTGAACCCGGGAGGTGGAGGGTGCAGTGAGTTGAGATCACAACATTGCACTCCAGCTTGGGCAACAAGGGTGAAACTACACATCAAAAAAAAAGTATTTTTTAAACATTTAAAAATAAAAAACAAAATGAGGGTTTGTTTCCAGGAAAAAAGGGGTAAGACTCTACCAGATGACTGTCCCACAGAAAACAACAATAACATCAGAAGATAATTTTTTATAAAAGCAACTCCCTGAAGTCACTAGAGAGTAAATAGAAGACAGACTCTGATGGGAAGTACATTCTTGGAATGGAGAGAAGATGAGCAATACTAAGAAAGTTCCTTTCTTTATGACTTTTAGCCTGGGGCTAAGTGGAGTTATCATAGCACCCATGAATTGAAAGGAGCGTGAGCAGAAAAGCCACATTTTTTTCTGGATGAGAAAACAGAAAGCTGAAGTTAGTGAAACTGACCACTAAGATGAATGTAAGAATCCTAGAAGTGAAAGATTCAAAGAAGGGAATTCCCAAATTATGTGCCTAATTTACCCCTGAGCCCTGCATGTAAGAATAGATTCAAAGCAGCTCAGCTAAAGACCAAAGATCTAAATCGAGACCAGAACCGTCACCAGAAAAATAGAGTTTATGGGTCAAATCTAATCCAAACATTTGCCAGCAAAAATAAATGATACTGCACATCAGGAAAAAAATAATAGATGCCAGAATATCCACAACTTAAAATTAATAATGCTCAGAATACATATACAAAATGAATCAATATAAGAGAACCAAAGATTGATCACTGGATGTGAAAAAAACAAAAGAACAAAGAGATGGAACACATATTCAAGAGAAAAGCATCTCAGCTGATTCCAGCTCTGAAGTGAACCAAATGTTGAAACAAACATACAAGAATTGCAAAGCAACTATTATAAGTATCCTAAATACAGTTTTTCAAAATGCTCACAATGAATGAAAAGACAGAAAATATCAGCAAAGAATTTTCTAAATAAAAATTCCATTCCTGTTTATCATAGAAAAATGAAGACATGCCCACACAAAGATTTCAACATGAATAGTCACAAAATGTATAATTATAATAAACAAAAACTGGAAACAACTCAAGTGTCCATCAGCAGGTGAACAAAGATATTGTGGTATATTCGTACAGTGGAATATTGTTAAGCAATAGAATGGAAAGAACTACTGATATACACAACAACAAAGATGAATCTTAAAAGCATTATGCTAGGCAAAGGGAGCCAGACATGAAGAGTACATATAAACCATATGATTCCATTTATATAAAACTCTAAAAAATATATAATCTATCATGAGAGAAGATCAATGGTTGCCTTGGGTCATTGGCAGGGGTGTCCAGTGGAATGGGGCACAAGAGAACTTGGAGGGGGGCAATGGAAATGTTCTGTATTTTTATTATTGTAGTGGTCATATGTATGTAAAAGTTTGTTAACACTCAGTGAAAAGTTTGCTTGAAGTGCATCTGATTTATTGTACACAAGCTATAAGTAAATGGTTTTCTTAAGGAAAAGATATGGTGGTAACATTGATATTCTCAAACTGAATAAGGTATAGTGCAGTACTCCTGAGATAGCAACGGTAGGGAGCCATTACCACCTGTAGACCTGAAGGGACGAAAGAGGGGAAGGTACTGCCTGACAAGAGCCATAGCCTTTGGTGGACACAGCCCTCATGTCCTGAGAAACAAATTCCCTGGCCTCACTCTCCTGCGCCCTCCAATCTCCTGTGAGTGCCTCCCCTTGACCAAACCCAACTGGAAGCCAGAGGGTAAGGGACTGTGGAAGCATCCCTACAGGTCAGCCTCCCAGGGCACAGAGAAGAAAAGACACAGATAGTGGATCTAGAAGGGCAGATGGAAAGTATCCAGCCCAATTTATAATTTCATGGGAAAGGAATGAAGGAAAGTAGGGAGGGGTAAAAAATCTTAGGGAATGAGGCAAGGAACTCTGCCAGGGATGAGGCTTCTAGGCCAAGGGGACTGCTCATATATCACTAGCCAAACAGAAATCAGCCTAGATTAGAAGTGGCCAAACATATTTGTTTCCAAAAGAAAAGTTTCAAACACCTCGCCTTCCTTATTTCCTGAGCAAGTTTCCTTACATGGCCCTGGATCCTAATGACATACTAAGGCTCCCCGCTTCCATATTTCCCTAGGCCCCCCATTTTCTACTGAGGACCATGGCCTCACTCTCTTAGCCGCAGACTCTCTTCACAGCTTAGAGGAGTAGCCAACCACCACTATGTTCTCCCCAGTGATGGAGCACATCTGGAGAGCCCAGGAAGGACATGCTTCCTGCATAGTCCTCTGGCTCCCCAAACCTGAGGGAAGAGAGCAGAGTTGAGGGCGCAGCCTTTGAAGTGTTAATCTCTGACCTCAGGTCCTGCTGCCCCAGTGGGGTGCCCAGCATTGACCCCAATCAACCCATACCTCACCAGGCTCCACGGGGAGCTCACACCCACCCTGTAGCCTCCAGCCCAGGACTGTGATGTCTTCAGACTTCAGAGACGGGAACAGCTAGTAGACTGGAAGATCAGGGATCTATGTCTTCTTGATCCTGAACTTTCCCTCAAGTAGACACAGACCGCTAAAGTACCAAGCACCACCTACCGCTGCAATCCATGGACTTGGTTAAAGCTGGGTAGCAAATACGGCAATATTTTGTCCTGAGGAAAGATTTCAGGTCAATGTCAGGCAGATGGACTGTTGACAGGAGCAGGGAATGTTGGGGGGCGCTGGTAGCAGGGAGGAGATGGGGGCTGGGAAGAGCACCATGGAAGACTAAGTCCTCTGTGGGAGGGTGACCCTGTTTGGCTGAGAAGGGTGAGGAAGGACTCTGGTCTGCTCCCAGAAAGGACAGGGCCCTCCCATGCTTCTACAGGAAAGGGAGAGGTTGTAGGTCCCAAAGGCTGCAGGCCAGAGCCTCTGAGGGATGAGCCTGGGCCAGATGAGTGATGAGCCTGCAGGCCAGAGCCTCTGAGTGATAAGCCTCTGAGTGATGAGCCTGCAGGTCTCTGTCGGCCTCAGTTCAGCTGGAAGCTTGGCTGGGGAAGGGATCTCTGGGACCAGTGGGGCAGGGAGTGGGAGTAGGAGCCACAGTGACCCTCCCCACTTGCACAAAGTCAGTCTTGATTATTCCTGGCACCAGGCAGTTTACCCAGATGTCTTTTGGAGCCAGCTCCATTGCCAGAGACTTAGAGAGGCCCAGCAGGGCTGTTCTGCTGGTGTTGCAGGCTCCCAACTTCTGAAATGCAAAAGGAAGCAGACAGAGTGGATTGACAATGCAGGGATGGACAATTACCTGAACAACAAAAGCTGTGACTCTGGGTCACAGACTAAGAAGATATGCCTGACTCCAGCCCCAAACTAAAATGCCTTCCCTGACCCCTCACCACCCCATAATAATTTTCAGAATTGAAATTCTAAGATAGCAGGGGCTCCTCTAGGCTTAGGGAAATGTCAAGTTGCTACATGTGTGTCCAAGCTTGACACAGACAGCTGCACTGTGCTTTTGAACATTCAGGAAGGAAGCGGGAATTAAGAGACCCAGGGCCCAGTCCTTGAAGTAATGCAAACTGACTATTCTTACGCTGGGCACATGGCTTAATGTCCTTGGATATTAGGTCTATTATGACAAAGTGAGATTATACCTGGTCTGTAGCAGTCAGGGTGTTATGCTGGTGTTAACAGCATAACAAAAAACAAAAAACAAAAAAACAGCATTTTTTTTAATTTTTATTTTGGTCCTTTTAATAGAGATGGGGTCTCACTATGCTGCCCATACTGGTCTTGAATTCCTGAACTCAAGCGATTCACCTCCCCCAGCCTCCTAAAGTGCTGAGATTACAGGTGTGAGCCACCACACCTGGCCTGGTGTTCATACATCTTAACTCCATCTTATCTGGGATCAACAGCCAATTCTCCCACATACCCCTGCAGGGCCTCACAGGAAACCAGTTTCAGCTACCCCTCACCCAGCCACATACAGAGGAGCTGACACTCACTGGTATTGGCACATAACCCACCATAGATGAGACCAGAACCACAGAGCTTCCCCTGCGAGAAGAAAGGGAGATGAGAAGAGATGAAAGTTCAATAAAGAGACCAGGTGAGCCAGGAAATTGTATTTTTATGCTATGAGGAAACCAGTTCAGGATTCAGGGTGAAAGCATAAAAGTTTGGGAACGGCCGGGCGCGGTGGCTCAAGCCTGTAATCCCAGCACTTTGGGAGGCCGAGGCGGGTGGATCACGAGGTCAGGAGATCGAGACTATCCTGGCTAACATGGTGAAACCCCGTCTCTACTAAAAATACAAAAAACTAGCCGGGCGTGGTGGCGGGCGCCTGTAGTCTCAGCTACTTGGGAGGCTGAGGCGGGAGAATGGCGTGAACCCGGGAGGCGGAGCTTGCAGTGAGCCGAGATCACGCCACTGCACTCCAGCCTGGGAGCACAGCGAGACTCCGTCTCAAAAAAAAAAAAAAAAAAAAAAAAAAAAAAAAAAAAAAAAAAAAAAGTTTGGGAACAATTTGGAACACTAGAGGGAAGCTGGACATCTAAATTAGTGGATACCGAGGCCACTGCTGGGTTCAAAGCCACCCAATACACACAGCCAGAGTGGCATCCCTTGGGGCAGGGTCCCGAGGCTGAGGGGCAGCACTCCTGGAGTGCAGAGCCACTCATGTGTCACAGAGACCCCTGTGAGGTCTGGGCATCACTAACGAGTCCCAGGCTGGCCTGCCCCAGGGCAGCCACGGGACACAGGACAGCCAGGCTCTTCATGGGAAGGTGAGGAGAAGCAAATCCACAGGGCCTCTGACCAGAAGGAAAACTGATGACATGCCCACAGATGAGGGCAAGCATAACTGGAGCTGGCAGCTCTGGGTGACTTCACTCTGGCCCCTTCATCCCTGCAGCTGCCACTGCAGGGGCAAGGTCCATGCCACTCTCCGGGATGAAAGAAACAAGGGTCAGTGAAAGGTCCTTTGAGGACCTGGAAGGCAGGCCCTGCCCCTCCGCAGCAAGTGTCTCTTCATCTTCATCACAACTGCCACATCCCATGAGGAAGAAGGTAGGTCTGGAAATGGAGAACATTTCCCAAAGGACACACCTACCATCTCTCCCGCCATCCTCTACTTCCTGAGTCCCTGCCCAAGTGCTTCCAGGGAGGTAGAAATAAACCAATGCACTTAGACCTCGGTGCCCACTAGCCCCTCTCATCCCTCATCCCCTGTTCTCCATGTGGGGCAGCAGCTGGCTCAGCAGCAGGGCTGAGGCCTTCACGTTCACACACAGGATCTGAAATGAGAAAGAATCCATGGGCAGGGGACAGGGAGGGAGGAGGTCTGTCCAGGGCCCATCTCACTGGTCACTTGGAGACCTGTGGCCAGAGCAAGAATAAAGCCCTGTGACTGTGCCAAGTGCTGGGACACTGTGTTCCTTACTATGTGTGAGGGAAGAGGGATCAGAGGTTCCAGTCCTGCCCAGGTCATAGGGGAGCCACCAATAATCTGTGATTTAGGGTACCCTCTCACTGTCGGTCCCCACACAACCTCTCCCCAGTCAATACTGCCCTCTGGAGAGGAGGCTGGGGAAATACAGGTGAGGGAGGGAAATCAGGATAACTTAGTGAGTGCCATTAGGTAGGTGCAGTGAGAGAAGGGAATCTATACTGAGTATTTGGTCTATGTCAGGAAAGGTTTGGAACCAGGATTTTTTTTTAACCAGAAGAGCCTGAGTGTGGCTGAAGGGAGAGGAGAGGAATTGAAAGTTGAGTCTGGAAGGCCATGGAATGTGAGACCCACAGAGAGAAGGTGGGGTGGGCTCCACCAGGAGAAGGGGAGGGGTGGTCGGTGGGATGAAGGCTCCCTGAGGAGGGGATGGCTTACATAGATCACAGGACCCAGTCTCTGCCAACAGGGTCAGGAGGGGACCAGGACTGAGCCCTCGAAGGGGGCCCATTAGGACAGCAGGGGCAGGGGGTGTGCAGAGGCAGTGGGAGCCCCTGGAATGCTCTATTGACTGAGTGGGATGGTAGTCCAGGGCCGGGGTCCCTTCTCTCTGCTGTGTCTGTGAACAAGTGAGGTGTCTCTGTGACAGCCCAGAGGGGGCCCATGGGACAGGCAGAATGAAGGGACTGGAACAGGTGCCAGTAAGTCCAGGCTGAGACAGCCTCAGAAACCTGAGCCAAGGGAGGGGTCTTTGCCACGGAGAGACCAGGAAATTTCTGGCATCTCAGCTCTTTGTAGCAGTGACCAGCACAAGGAGAGTCAGGGTAGAGGAGGCTGCTGGAGCCTGGTCTAGGCTGGGCATGGTCAGTGCCTGTTCAACTTACTGATGGGCAGCTTGTCCCAGGGAGCCCCAGCCCCCTACCCATCACGGTCAGCATTGAGGTGGGGAGGGAGGGCATGTGGGTGCTGAGGTACTCTGTGTGCATACGCATGCGTACAGAAATGGAGGACAGAGAGCCAAGCAGGAAGTGATCCTATCCCCGGTCCTCACTTTGTCCCAGACCGGCTCACTGGCTCCCAGTGTGCTCCCCACCAAGGGACTGACCTCTGCCACGCACACTAGTCACCGCCTCCACAGTGCTTCAGGCCTGTGGAGGAAATGACAGAGGATGTGGAGGAAGGAGCGAAGGAGAGGTGGTGACAACCCGGGGCAAAATGACGAACCCCTGCCCGAGGCCATCCTGCAGCCTCCCTGGAGCATTGGCAGATCCTGGCCATCAGAGGTGAGTGAAATATTTGTTTCTCACCTCCTTGGAGGCATCAAATTCCTGCCCCTGTGTGATGCCTGGTTGACACCCAGGCCCCGACCAGTCCAGATCTTCACTCACCTCCTACATTTCTAATCAATTTTGTCTCACCTCTCCCTCCACTCTGGAATCTTCCTCCCACAGTCTCACATCAAGAGCCCATTCATTCTCTGCAACATGCAGCTGCCCACTGCACGCTCCTTCAGATTCTGCCTCACGACTCACCCCTTCCAGGGTGGTCACGCATGAAGAGCTCTTACCCCAGTGGGCTCCCCAGCACAGCACCTGGGGGTGCGCTAGAGCTGTGCTCTCAAACTTCAACAAGTACACAGATCACTGGCAGACTGTGTGCAAAGTTAGCCTCCATTCAAGCAGCCTCAGCTAGATCTGAACTTCCAGGTATCTAGCAAACTCCCAGGCCAGGCCACCCTTTGTTTAGCCCTGCTCTAGACCAGCCCATGTGAGCTCCCTCCTGCCAGGAACATCTCTTCTCAGACACATCTGGTTGTCCATTTGCTTCATTCCCTGGGCAGGGCCCTGTCCTGGGCTGCACACGCTGTTCACCTAGATACCATTCCTAGAGACCCCAGCCATGTCAGGGCTGGATCTGGGTATCCCTGTCTTCTCCTCCTCCCACTGCCTCCCCCTTCACCGTGACCACCAGCCACTCCTGATCCTCAGCCTTCCCCAGGTAGCACACGGTGCCCACCACGCTGAGCGCGGCCACGGGGCAGCCCACATTCTGCTGCTTCTGGCCACTGATGACCATGTGGGCCCCGTCCTGGGCAAGATGCCCAGCGATGGCAAAGCAGATCCTAGGGGCAGGCTTCTGCCCTCCCCACTCTCCTCCTGGAAGCCTGATCTTGAGACACAAATTGAGTTCCCTGGTGTTGTCTGAGAGCAACCTCCAAATCCTTCTGAGCAAGGAAGAGGAACTGAGTGGCTAATACTTATCAGGCCTTCGCAAAAGCTATCCCATTTAATTCTCACAACTTAATGTATAATTATATTTTATAGATAAGGAAATGTTCATATCAATTTTGTTAAAGGAGTTTTTAAAAAGTAATATTTCATCAAATCAGTTAACTTGCTGGGTACCCGGTCTATGTTGTAAAGAATATTTTTAATGGTCCAGTTTATTTTCTTTTTGTTCTAGCCAGAGGCCTCCAGTATAAATTACAGTTTCTCTAAGCTTAACAGCTTCCCTCTGCTCTGCAGTTGAAACACTTTCATTTTGAAGACCGCGTTCTCCCCTTTGCATTTCCTTCCTTTAAGGAGATCTGATGTACTCTTGATGGGGCTGCTCAACCCCGTGATAAAGAAAGAGCAGAAGGCACATTTCCTCTACGTTGTACAAACTGTCTGGGTAGCTCGGAATTTTTTAATGTATTCATTTATTTTGAAGGTCAGGTCTTGGGAGCACCCATAAAGATTTAAAACATCACAGAGATCTGGGAAGTCTAGAATGATTAAACAATTCTGAAATACAATGGTTTAAATCGGTGAAATTATAGACCATGAAGGGTCAAAAGGAAGATCGTGCCCCTGAAGCACTCAACACCAGAAACTCCTCCTCCTGCCAGTGATAATGACTCATAGCTTGTGGCTTATGATGGCGGTCAGAGGATGAGTGGAATTGGAGCAACATGGGAAGAAATGTGACAATGAGAAGAGGTTCACTTATGAAAACTCCCTGAGCTGGTCCTGAGACATTGCCCTGCTCATTCCCCTGGTGCCAGTGCTCATCCTCCAGTCAATAAAACCTCTGAGTCTGAGGGACAAATAGGTCTCAGGTTTCTCCCTATTAGACCAGGATCCTAAAAGGCCATAGCTGCATGGAAGGTGGGGAGAGAGGGATGTCCTGGTGGTAATAAGATAAATATCTTGGGACTACTGAGGCAGTAGGTAGGGAGATAAGATTCAAGCACTGCTCTCATTGACTCAGAAAGCTGCTGGTTTTCCAACTACACCATTCTTAGAGCTCAGAAACCAGATATTTTAAGGAGAGATGCTGTGATTTTGAGTTAATTATAAACTCTAGAGCTGTATGATGAGGTGGGAGCATTGAGCAGGAATGTGTGGGATGGACATTGACTGCAGTGCCCACTCTGGAATGAAGACACTGACATCTCCTAGTCATGAGCCAGCTAGGGACTCCTATTCACTCACCCTCTTGTGGACCCAGTGATCAGTGATCTCAGCCACTTTATCAGTCAGGACATTGCTCTTATCTGCTCTTTTGCCAAGCATTTTTGCTGAGAGAGGGACTGAGGGGCAATGAAGACCCCTAAAGGCCCATGACACAGCCTTGAACATGGCAGTCACTGTCTGGTTTTCCTCCTTCTGGACCCAGGGAAAAACCTGGGAAGATATTCACATTATGGAACACATTAGGACCTGTGTCTCCATGCATCCTCCATGGAAGTGCCACTGAGGCCTCTGACGGATGTCCCACCATTCTCCAAACTTTCCAGGAAAGTACAGGACTATCCGTGTTCTTTCCACAGCCTGTTCCACCAGAAGGGCTTCCCCACTGTAGTGAACTGCAGCACCACAGCAGACATGGCCAGGCATGGTGCTGGGCCCCGGTAAGTGCCTGAGTGATATTTGCCTGGCTCATCTCTACATCCCTCATCTGAGCATTGAACTTGTTCTCAACAGCTCCAGGTTCTGACCTTTCCTGAAGCCACTCCTCATCTCTCCATCTCTCCACCTAAAGCCACAGCAACAGCCCCCTTCTCAGATACTAAACTGGTAACATTTCCGACAGGCAAGTTGCTTCTCCTCATCACAAATGACTCCCTTCCAACTCTAGATAAAGTCCAGTCACTCCCTTCTGATTCCAATAAAGTCAGGCCACTCCCTCAGGTTCCAAAAAATTTCACAGAGCCTCTCCCCTCACCTCCTCCTAGCCCCCAGGCCTTCCTGTTCAGGTCTACCTGCCCAAACAGCCCACAGCACCTTGTGTCACTGTAACTGCAAGAGCAGCACCTCATATCTGAAACAATTTTCAACACATACCTTTCATCTCAAACCCCCTTACTATCCAGTGGGGAGACTAAGGAACAATAATAACCCTAGGTTGGCTCCCCTAAGAGGTATACTGTGAAGCAAGTAGTTTTTCTGGAGATGACCCTGGGAAGCAATGTTAGGAGACTGGAGGGAGTGAGATGGAAGAGAAGACAGCCCAGGAAAGATGGAAGATAGGGAGAGAGGGATGTCCTGGTGGTAATAAGACAAGTATCTTAGGACTACCAAGCCAGTACCAATATTCAAGTACTCCCCTCATTGACCCACAAAGCAGCTGTTTTCCAACTACATTATTCTTAGAGCTCAGAAATCAGATATTTTAGGGAGAGATGCTAAGATTTGGAGTTAATTATAAATTCCAGAGCTGTGTGATGAAGTGGGAGCATTGGACAGGGATGTGTGAGATGGGCATTGACTGCAGTACCCACTCTGGAATGAGGACACTGACATCTCCTGGTCGTGAGCCAGCTAGGGACTCCCATTTGGGAATGGTGTGTGATCAATCAGGTTACCTCTGTGACTACTGAAATTCAATCTGCTGAGGAACTCTGAGCATCTGCTTCAAATTCCAAGGGAATTGGGGACTTAAGGTGGCCCACCCTCCCAGTTTTCCTGCACTCCAGGAAACCCCCCAGTCCCAGGCAAACCAGGACAGCTGGTCAACTCTTGTCAGTCATTGGTTGAGGGCTGCTCTTAAGCAGCGTTAAATTCCTTAGCACTGCCAGCTTGCCCCACCTGTACACAGAGCAGGTTCCAGGAACCAGAAAACCCAGCGAAAGTCACAGGTGCGAGCTGTTGGAAGTTGGGCTGATGAATATAGAAAGGTGAGTGCTGAGAGGACTCAGGCAGGATACCAACAGCATCTGCTGTGAAGTTCACATGTATTGATCATTATGTTCTAAGCATAATGCTATGCAATCTTCATGATTTTTTTTTTCATTTAATAGTCAGTTGGCCTTTTTGAAGTAGTCATTGTTATTATCCACATTTTATAGAACTGCAAACAGAAGCACAGAGAAATAAACTGTTCAATTTCTCACAGCCAGTAAAAAGCTGAGGTTCAACCCACATCTACTGAGCAGAAAATCTGCAATCTTAGTATCTAAATTATACTGGCTTCTCTGATTCCTCTCAGGAAGGTGCTACTTGTTCTGAGCCCACAGGACTTTTATATTTGTCTTGGATATCCTTAAACTTCATTTGGCTTTATAATAATCAGGATACTGTAGTATTGACAGAAGAACAGGCACACAGTAGATGGAACAGAACAGAACATCCCAAAATAGAGCCACACAAGTACAGCAAACTGATTTTTGACAAAGGTGCAAAAACAATTCGATGAGGAAGGATAATCTCTTAAACAAATGACACCGGAGCAATCGAACATCTATAGTAGAAGAAAATGAACCTCAAGCTAAACCTCATTCTTTATTTCAAAAAAAAAAAAAAAAAAGAGGCCAGATGCGATGACTTACTTACACCTGTAATCCCAGCATTCTGGGAGGCCAAGGCAGGAGGATGACTTGAGCCAGGAGTAGAGACCAGGCTGAGCAACATAGCAAGATTCTCATCTCTACAAAATTAAAAAATTAGCCAGGCATGTTGGTGCACACCTGTGGTCTCAGGAAGCTGAGGTGGGAGGATCGTTTGTGACTGAAACGTCCAGCCTAGGTGACAGACCAAGACTCTGTCTAAAAAAAAACAAAAATCCCTCAAAATGGATCACAGATTTATACATAAAACTCTAAAACTTTTTACAGAAAACACAGGCTAAAATCTTCAGGACAAATAACTAGGTGAAGAGTTCTTAGAAATGACACCAAAATCATTATCCATAAGAGAAAAAATAAATCAGATTTCCTCAAAATAAAAACATTTACTCTGTGAAAGATCCTGTTAAGAGAATGAAAGTCGAGCTATAGATTGGCATAAAAATATTTGCAAACCACATCTGACCAAAAAAACCTCATATTAGAATACATGAAGAACTCTCAAACTCAACAATAAAAATGCAATTCAACTAAAAAGTGAGAAAAAATACTTGAGCATTCATCAAAGAGGATATATACATGGCAAATAAATACCTGAAAATATGTTGAATACCATTATCCATTAGGGAAATGCAAATTTAAACCACAATGAAATACAACTATTCCTTTATTACAACAGCTAAAATCAGAAAAATACCAAATGTTGGTGAGGATGTAGGGAAACTGGATTTTCTCATACATTGCTGGTGGGAACACAACATAGTACAGCCACTTGGAGAAATAGCTTGGGAGTTTCCTTTAAAAAATAAACATACACTTACCATATGACCCAGCTGCTGTATTCCCAGGCTTTATCCCAGAATTGAAAATGTAAGCTCACACAAAATCATGTACATGAATGCTTATAGCAGCTTCATTTGTACATAGTAGCCAAAACTGGGAACAACTCAAATGTTCTTCAGTGGGTGAATGGTTAAGCAAACTGTAGTATATCCATCCCATGGACCACTACGAAACAATTGTGCTATATCCCAAACATACATTCAGTATTTGTCCCAGGTTCCTGGCACAGATTTCCGTGGAATTTCCTGAGTGGTAGGAGTGTCTTTTGCTATTCATAATGAGCCCTTTTCAGTCATACCTGAGTTTATACTAATGAGGTGACTTTGAGTGGGGCCTCTAAATAGCCTCAGGATGGAACTGGTCACCAGAGAGATCAAGTGATTAGAGGGCTGAAACTTTCAGTTCCACCCACTGACCTCCAGGAAGGGGAGAAGGGGTCTGGAGATTGAGCCCTATAAGAACTCATGAACAATGAGATGCAGAGGGCTTCCAGGTTGGTGAACACACTGAGGTGCTGGCAGGGTAGCACACCCAGAGAGATAGGTATGGAAGCTACACAAACACAGCATACCTTGTGCTGTGCATCTGTTCCATTTGGCTGTTTTTGAGTTTTATCCTTTGGAATAAACCAGTAGGTGTAAATAAAGAGATATCCTGAGTTCTTTGAACCATTCTAGCAAATTATCCAACCCAACGAATCCCTGATTTATAGCTAGTCAGTCAGACATATGGGTGGCCTGGGACTTGCAACTCACATCTGAAATGGGGGCGATCGCTGAGACTGAGCCATTGAACCTATGGAATCTGGTGCCACCGCCAGCTAGTGTCAGAGTTGGATTGAACTGTGGGGCACCAGCTGGTGTCAGAAAATTGGAGTGTGAGAAAATACTCCAGAGCAATAAAGAACAAAATACTGATAAGTGCAACAATTTATGGATCTCAAGAGGGTTCTGCTGAGTAAATATGGTTGATTCCAAAAAGTTATGTACCATATGATCCCACTAATATATTCTTGAGATGATAAAATTATAGAAATATAGAAAAGATTTGTGGTTGCCAGAGGTTAGGGATGAGTTAAGGGGAGGCAGATGAGTGTCACTACAAGAGGTAGCATGAAGGATCTTTGTGGTCATAGAACAGTTCAGTGTCTCAATTGTGGTGGTGGCCACACAAATCAACATGTGATAAAATGTCCAGAACCACACAGACACACACACATACACACATGAGTGCATATAAAACTGATGAGATACGAATAAAATGTGTGGATTGTAACAGTGTCAATTTCCTGGTTTTGATATTGCACTATCATTATGGAAGATGTTAATACATTATTATAATACCATTGGAACTACTGGATAAAAAGTATGTGAGACCTCTCGGTACTATTTTTGCAACTTTCTCTGAACCTAAAATTATTTTAAAAGTTCCTTAAGAAATTCACTTGACTTTGACTTGTAGAACACAATTGGGCTAAGATCTGTAAAAGAACAAAACGCTAATTAATCAGGCTCAATTTCTGGGACCACTTAAAACAATTGTTTATTAAAGCAGACATCTACACTATAATATTTACTCCTGCCTCTTAATAAGTGAGGCATATCCTTAATCATTAGTTTTTGTGATTTCACAAGTAGTACTTGGGGACAGAGCTTAGAAACGTGTACAATTTGGCTCTTGAGACATGTAAGAACCAAAGGAAGTGCTCTTCTCCAGGTAATGATGGAAGACATCAAAGATCATCATAAGGACAGAGTGATACCCCCAGGTTGGAGCGGTGGGGGGTGGGGGGATAGAGAGAGAGAGAGAGGAGAGAGAGAGAGAGAGAGAAAGGGCTTGTGAAGGAAACAGGATGGAGCTTTAGGTTAGAGTAGGCTGTGTTTTTGCAGCAGGGCTGTGGACTGCTCCCGGCACAGAGTCCAGTGGGCCTGGGTGTGGAGTGGAACAGGGAAGTGGAATAGACAGAGCAGAGAGCCAGGTAAGGTGGGGTGGAGTGGTAAGACCATGGCACTTTGGACTTTCTCTTCTGGGTGAAAGAAAGTTTCTGGGGTTTTTTGTTTTGTTTTTGTTTTTAACAAACTGATAATTGTTATGTAAATAAATGATGATTATGCTCAAGAAGGCATAAACTTCATTCTGGGCCCTAACAACTAAAAGAGCTAAACATTGTTTCTCTAGTACTCTTTTTTATTTTTCTTTTGGTCTTGATTTAATTCTTATTCCACTTCCTGAGTGGTCTATTCTAGTCTAATTTTTTAAAATTTTTTCTTTCCTTTTAAAAAAATTTCCTGAGTTCTGTCCTTCATATTCCAGTCTTTATGTCAGTATTAAGCCCATGGCACAATTAGGGAATCAATATAAAAAGTTAAAACCCTTCCTAGGGAACAAAATCATAGATCTCTGAAAATAGACAACTTCATGTCTGAACTTAACATCAAAACTTTAAACAAGGCTTTCAAAGCAAGTTCAACCTTGTTTGTCTCAAAGACTGTTATGGACTGAATTTTGTCCCCGCAAAATTCATAAGCTGAGGCCCTGGTACAGACTATGACTATGTTTGGAGATAGGGCCTTTACAGAGATGTTTAAGTTAAAATAATATCGTTGGGGTGAGCCCTAATCCAATCTGACTGGTGATCTTATAAGAAGAGAGACTCTGGATACACATAAGAGAGCCAAGGATGTGTGCATGTAGAGAGAAGGCCATGAGAGGACAATGAGAAGACACCCATCACAAGCCAAGGATGGAGGCTTCACAAAACTTGAACTTGATCTTGATCTTGAATTTTCAGGCTCCAGAACTAAGAGAAACAAATTTCTGTTTAAGCCACCCAGTCTGTGATATTTTCTTATGGGACCCTAGCAAACCAGTACAAGGAGAAACCTCACTACTATTCCTTAACACCTCCCATTATGACCTGTTAATTTCACTCAACCTTTCTTTCAACAGAAATGGAGCACTAAGAGTTTCTGACCTTCAGGAAAAGAAGTCCAGGACATAGTGAACAGAAGAGAAACCATGCACCTCAGATTTACAAATCTGAAAAGGGCAAAGGCCCCCCTGATGATTCAAGAAAAATAGATTGTGCTTCTACAGTGTGGAATAATAGTATTAGAAAGTTAGCAAAGTTATATGGCAAGAGGAGGTAAAAACAAACAAACAAAAAGACCAAAAAACTGGCTATATTTAGAGTTCCCTACTCCATCCTTGATCTTCTGAGACTGACTATATAACAAATTATGGTCCAGAAAAGGTTGTCATCATTGCCATATTTCCCCCTCCCAAAGAAAATGATGCAATAAGGAGTAGTTGGCCTGCATTCACAGGCATCTATGTGATATGTGCTATAATATTTCACATTCCCGGTCCCAGTCTTTGCCTGTTGTACAGTTGATCTACCATCTTAGTTTTCAAAGACATATAATTTGATGGAACCATAATAACATTCAGGAATTTGTATGTTCCGAGAATATGTGTGTATATTTTATACATGCCATATATATTATATATCAATATGCATGTATATATGATATAAATTGATTGTGTGTGTGTGTGTGTGTAATATGTTAGTAGGTATGGAATGAACCAATCTGTTTGCTGGAAATCTACAATAATCTTGACACCCACTTAAAATATTTCACATATAAAAATGGATTTGCGAACAAGAACCTTTATGGCCTTATTTGTAATAGGTAAAAAAATGAATAAAACCTAAATGCTGAATATGGTGTATTACTTGATGGGATATATACAGCAAGTAGTTTGTAATAACATAGAAATGCTTCCATTAAAATGCTAACTGAAAAATCATGACACAAACTTTTACATACAGAATGACAACTTATATTTACACAAGTATCTACACAGAGAAAAGCTAGAAAGAAAAGAAGGTGTGCTGGGATCAAAGTGAAAGAGTAAATATGTACTCCAGCCTTCTATGGCAAATACTACTAGATGAAGAAGACATTTTTAAAAAGAAAGAAAACCGACCGGGCGCGGTGGCTCACGCCTGTAATCCCAGCACTTTGGGTGGCCGAGGGCGGATCACGAGGTCAGGAGATTGAGACCATCCTGGCTAACACGGTGAAACCCAGTCTCTACTGAAAATACAAAAAAAAAAAAACTAGCCGGGCGTGGTGGCGGACGCCTGTAGTCCGAGCTACTCGGGAGGCTCAGGCAGGAGAATGGTATGAACCCGGGAGGCGGAGCTTGCAGTGAGCCGAGATCGCACCACTGCACTCCAGCCTGGGCGACAGAGGGAGACTCCATCTCAAAAAAAAAAAAAAAGAAAGAAAGAAAGAAAGAAAGGAAACCAAAACAAAACAACGCCAACGCAGAAAGAAAAAATGCTTGTAAAAATTATGAAGAGGCTGGGCATGGTGGCTCATACTTATAATCCCAACGTTTCGAGAAGCTGAGGTGGGAGGATTACTTGAGCTCAGGAGGTTTAGGCTGCAGTGAGCTGTGATCATACTACCACACTTCAGCGTGGGCAACAAAGTGAAACCCTGTCTGAAAAAAAAAAAAAATTATAAGGAATTCTTGAAAGATGAATGGTGTTGCCTTGCAAGAGAAAAGTACAGTCCAAAATGCCTTCAGGAAAGAATAATAGCAAAAGATGGGAGCAGCTGTGGGTGCTCCAAGCTTAGAGGCAGCAGACATAACGAGTAGGAGGGTCCTGGGCAATTCACTGCAGAGGTAAGTCATGCACCGCATAACAACATTTCAGTCAACCACAGGCCACTTCTACAAAGGTGGTCCCATAAGATTATAACACTGTGCTTTAAGTATACCTTTCCTATGTTTAGCTATGTTTAGATGTACTAATCCTTACCACTGTGTTACAATTGGCTACAGTATTCAGTACAGTACCATGCTGTAGGGGTTTGCAGCCTAGGAACAACAGGCTATACCATATAGCCTAGATGCATAATAGGCTACACCATCTAGGTTTGTGTAGGTACACTCTACAATGTTGCCGTAATGACAAACTCGCCTAATGTTGCATTTCTCAGAACATATACCCATCTTTAAGCCACACATGACTGTATTTGCATTGGGAGGAGCAAAGCCATGCAAATCACCATCATTTTGCCACATATATTATGAAAAAAAGTATCAGCACCTGGGAAGGTAACTGTGAGAAGGTCAGAAGAAATTTGGATTAGTAAAATAAAATTAAGGAAAAAAGAAAAAAAAAAGCATGATAAATAAGAAACACAAAATAAGATTTCAGAAATAAGTCCAAATATATATGGATGTTCACAATAGATGTGAGTGTGTTAAATTCATGTATTAAAAGATGGAGTCTCTTTTTAAAACCCAGTTAAATACAGTTTGTAAGAGGTACAGCTAGAACAACGACCAAAGGAAAATTGAAAATAGGAAGAAAGGAACAGAAGGTCACATATCAGGCAAATGTTAATAAAAGGAAGGAAAGTATGACAATATTATAATAAGAAAAAATATAATTCAAGGAAAAGGGCATTAAAGTGGAAAAGATAATAATTATGTTATTAAAAGATATATAAAACAAAAATTACAATAGTAACTTTTATAACACAAGTTTAAAATTGGCAAATACAAAGTCCGCGAGTAACTTTAACATGTATCCCTATGAAATCAACACTTTAATGGACAAAATATAATTAAGAATAGAGATAATTTAAAATAATAATTAATAGAATGTTAATAAATTCCAAAGAGTGGAAATCATGTGAGCCATTCGTAGTCACTGACTTGTATGCAATAAATACAGAAAATGAACATAAAAGTATAGAATCCAAAAAAAAATCATTTACCTAGAAATTTTAAATCTCCTTATATGATAGTTTTTAAAAGAGAAAAATCACAGCAGAAATCACTACTTAGAAATGAAAAACAAAGCCAGGCATAGTGGCCACACCTGTAATCCCAATACTTTGGGAGGCTGAGGTGGGAGGATCACCTGAGACTAGGAGTTCAAGATCAGCCTGGGTAACACAGTGAGACCACCCTCTGAACTGCCGTCTCTTAAAACAAAAAGAAAAATTACCAAGAGTGATGGTGAGTACCTGTAGTCCTAGTTACTAGGAAGGCTGAGGCAGGAGGATCGCTTGAGCCCAGGAGTTGGAGGCTGAGTGAGCTATAATTGAGCCACTGTACTCCATCCTAGGTGAAAGAGCAAGACCCTGTCTTGAAAGAAAAAAAACAGAAAGAAAGAGGAAAGAAAGAAAAGAAAGAAAGAAAGAAAGAAAGAAAGAAAGAAAGAAAGAAAGAAAGAAAGAGCAAGAAAGAAAGAAAGAGAGGGAGGGAAGGGAGGGAGGGAAGGGAGGGAGGGAAGAAAGGAAAGAAAGGAGAGGAGAGGAGAGGAAAGGAAATGAAAGGAAAGGAAACGAAAGGAAAGGGGAAGAAGGGAGGAAGGGAGCTAGAGAGAGGAAGGAAGGAAGCAAGGAAGGAAGGAAGGAAGGAAGGAAGGAAGGAGGGAAGAAAGGAAGGAAAGGAAGGAAAGGAAGGAAGGGAAGGAAGGAAGGAACAACAATATGAGGACTTTGCAGGAAAGTAAAACCCTGTAGGATGTGATCAAAGCAATACACAGAGAATAAAGCAGTCTTAAATACACTTAGAAAGAAAATAATTGAAAATGAAATAATCTTTCAATGCAAGAAGTTAAAAGAAAAATACTAATAAACCCAAGTGAAAAGAATTTTGAAAACAAAGATAAAAGCAGAAATTATGAAATTGAACACAAAGAAAATCAATAAGAGAATGGAAAAGAAAGATGTCAAATTGCCAAAATGAATTTCTTTTGATCATGGCACTATCATTTAATTTTTCTTGAATTTGTATTCTTATTTCCCAAATTTTCTACAAAAAGAATGCATTGCTTTTATATTTGAAAGTCTACTATTTTTAAATGCCCAGTTACTCCTTGGAGAAATGGCTGATTCTAGGCCTGAGACAGGAAAAATATGAGATGGTCCTGGAGCATCTTGTAGTGCCAGAAAGCAAGGAAGTGCTCAACAAACATTTAAAAATCCCAAAAGAATGGAGGCCTGGCACAAGGGCACAAGAGCCAAAAAGAAAGACCCATGGCCAAAGCTGGAACAATTTGAGCAATAAAATAAGTAACAAATTATTGGATTTTAATCTAAAACAAGATAAATATCTGTGTGTCCATATTTATTTTTTAAAGATTCAATAAATAACCAAATGGTGGACAAGAAACAAATCTTCTCTACAGAAAAATTCCAAATAATATATGAAGATATTTTTCCTTGTAGATGGAGCTTAATCCCTTCTTCCCCACCTTGAAGATGGGCTGGATTTGAAGTCTCACTTCCAAAGAAGGGGGAAATAGTAACTTCACAGTGGAGAAACCTGGCAGACAGTTCCCTAACCAAGTGATGAAGGTGAACATCACTGTCTAAGTCATGCTGATCCCATGTACTCCTCGATACAATGAGATGAGAAGGGCACTTCTCTCTGTAGCATTTTTCCCCAAAACTCATCCTACCATCCCATCATGAGAAATACATCAGACAAACCAAAACTGAGTCACGTTCTACAACATCCAGCCCAATCCTCTTCAAAACTGTTAAGGCCATGAAAAATGAGATGAGAAAATGTCACGGATAAGAAAAAAACTGTGGAGACACAAGGATTAAACACAATGTATTATCCTAGATTGGATCCGTGAACCATATAGGACATTAGAGAAAAAATGGGTGAGATATTAATAAAAGTATATAGTTTAGTTGTAATAATGTACCAGAGTTAATTTCTTAGTTTTGATACACATACCATTTTTATATAAGATGCTAACATTAAGGGAAGCTGGGTGGAGAGTATACAGGAACTCTCTACTATACTTGCAATTTTCACAAATCTACAATTATTACAAAACTAGAAGTTTTGGGTTTTTTTCTTTTTGATATAAATTTTAAGAGTTAAGAGGTTAAAAATACAACAATTCTCTCTCATTTGTTTGTTTGTTTTTGAAACAGGGTCTTACTTTGTCATCTAGGCTGGAGTTCAGTGGCATGATCTCAGCTCACTGCAGCCTCAACCTCCCAAGCTCAGGTGATCCTTCTGCCTCAGCCTCCCAAGTAGCTAGGACCACAGGTGCATGACACCATGCCTGGCTGATTTATTTTATTTTTCTACAGAGACAGGGTCTCATTATATTGCCCAGGCTGGTCTTGAACTGCTGGGCTCAATCAATCCTCCCACCTTGGCTTCCCAAAGTGTTGGGATTACAGACATGAGCCACTTGTTATTTTAAAATGACCAACCACACATGCCTCAGAGAATTTTCAAAGTCTGTTTCTTAAATTTTGAATGTAGAATTTGGCAATGATTATTAAAGTTGTGAATAGTAAAAATCTATTATTAAAATTTCACAACTGTAAATTAGCTGTACACTTAGAGCTTTTGTATGAAAATTGGGCTATTATCAAATTTTCTGAATTAATATGTTCTAGTTTCATAGCAGAAATCATTTGATATGCTTTCAAGACAGCAGGATTCACAGGACAGCCCCAGGCAGATGCTCTCATCACTCCCATCCCTAATCCTGGGAAGCCCTCCCAGCCCAAGAAGCAAGACCCAGGGTTTCTAAGGGTGGGAATAGCTCAGTCCACGGGTGTCTCTGGCAGCACTGATACTTGCTACCACAGCAGGGAATGGGGATTTGACCTTTTATCTCTGGGGACAAAAGAAATAAGGAAGTTTGCACTTCTTCTGATAAGGATTTGAGTCCAGGCCTTAAGACTGCCCCAGTCTATACTCCAGCACTACTGGTGGTGACCAGTACAGGTTACTGACCGCTGGGTCCCCTGGCAGCCAAACTTATCCCTTCCAAACGAGGGCTGTGCTAAGAAGAGGTATGTGTCTCCTAGAGGACTCTGGCCTCTCCAGTCTCAACAGCCCATTGTCTCCAGGGAGACCCCTGAAGGAAAGAGACATGCCTACCTGGGACCAATGGACTCAGATGCTTACCTTGGATTCCTGAGCAGAAGCTTGGGGCTGCAGCAGTCCTGGAGCTGTGCTGATTGCCACTGAGTATTCTGTTATATAAGAGTTCCAGCCCATTCCCTCTTGTCTTTCAGACACTCCTTTTAAGCTCACCCTGTTCCTTTCCCACCATGCTCCCAAGCCCTTTGTTGAGTCATAAAAACATCTAAGCAACTTGTGGTGTCCTTAGAGCCACCTATAGTATCCCTGAACAACCCCTCATAAGGCAATATTCTGCCTCCGAAGCTGCCCCAGCTAGGTTCCTGGTAACAAAAGATCCTCGAGGAATACAGGGGTTCTCCACTTCCAGAGAGGGAGCACAGACAGAGGAGGCATGGAGTGATGGTTTCAGTAAGAGGGAGAGGACCTTGGAGAAGGAGTGGAGAGCAATTGGGCCGTGTTTGTGTGTGTGTGTGTGCGTGTTTGTGTGTGTGCATTGCCTGGCCCTGTAGGGATACCCCCTGAAACTATTGCTACGGAATAAAAGATGAAATGCGCCTGATTATAAATACAAAATCACATGCAAGATTGTGTAAAGATAATACCAGGTTGGACTGCCAGAATGAGCCAACAGTGCAAGATGTGCTTCGCCCTGCAAAGAACCTATGAACGAATGTGCAGTCAGGGAGTTTTCACATCACCAAGATTCCTATCCCAGAAAAGCAGATGTTCATAGCTCTGGGAATGGAATGCAACCCTTGTGGAGAGCCTATAAATGGATGCATGAGGGGCACCTGTCCATATGGATAAGATAGGGCTATAAACACCCTCATGTTGCCACAGCTCTTCTAGGCCTCTTTAAGATTAAGGCATACTCCCTTCTGATAATTTCTGGTCTAACCCGTTGTCTAGCTTCATGTCCTGTTTCTATGGATTGTTTGTAACCAGTTTTCCTGCAGCTGTTACTGCTGATTAATATCTTGCTAATCATAGTTACAGAAAGACTGTGTTTCTGTTTTAAGGCTCTGTTAGAAATTACTGATGCACACACTATATCGTAAATTCTTATCTCTGTATACTGTACTTCTGCATACAGATGTTATGCTGAAGAATTGCTTCATCCCCACATGACCATCTCACCTCATAATCAAATGACCCTAAATCCCTCACTAACTTACCCCTGCCCTCACTAAACTTAATAATAAATGCTGGTATATCCAGTGCATTGTTGGTACCATGGGACCAGAAGGTGGTGACCCACCTGGACCCCGCTTTCACTATCTTGTGTGTGTCTATTATTTCTCAACCTGCCGATCCACCTGGGAACAAAGAAAGAGCCCTGTTGCATTGTGGGCTGCTGGCCAGATCCTGAAATATGGCCCTTAGGAGACCATAGATACCTATTTGTTAAATATTTATATATCACACACTAAAAGAACAGGTATGTACCCAAATGCCTCTTTATGGCTGAGAAAACCCAGAGAAAAGCGGAGTCACTGATAGAATTCCTGGAGAGCTACAGCCACAGGAAAATATTTTCGTAAGTTTTTTTTTTTAATTTTTTTAAATTTATTTATTATTATTTTTATCAAATTCGACCCATTCTAGACCAAGCCACCAGCATCATTTCTGACTCCTCTTGAGGAATGTTTGTCATGACACATTTTAAATTTCCACTGGTGGCATGTTCATATTTCTGTCATCTGTTTGAAATTCTGCTCATTCTCTGCAGAGCCCTAACACGGAGAGCACTGTTACACAACTTCTAGGTGCTCTAGAAATGCTTGCAAAGTGACAGGCTGACACTGAACAGTGGGGTTACATGAGTTTTTAAAATGTGTTTAGCTGTTCTCTGAAAGTGCTGTCATCCATACCTATGCCACAGACTTCTTCTATTGTGAAATATTTATTTTGAATGTGTGGGAAAGAACAGTGTACTGTAGCCAACACCCACATTTAACAAATGTTAACATTTTGCCCAATATGCTCCAACTTTTATTAAGAATAAAACACTACAGGCCGAGCACCGTGGCTCATGCCTGTAATCCCAGCACTTTGGGAGGCCGAGGCCAGCAGATCATTTGAGGCCAGGAGTTCGAGACTAACCTGGCCAACATAGCAAAAGCCTGTCTCTACTAAAAATACCAAAAAAAAAAAAAAAAAAATTAACCAGCCATGATGGCACATGCCTGTAATCCCACCTACCTGAGAAGCTGAGGCATGAGAATCGCTTAAACCTGGGAGGCAGAGGTGAACCAAGATTGCACCACTGCACTCCAGCCTGGGCAACAGAGTGAGACTCAGTCTCAAAAAAACAAAAAGAAAAGAAAACAAATACATAGATCTGCACCAAGATGGCCGAATAGGAACAGCTCCAGCCTCCAGCTTGCAGCGTGAGTGACACAAAAGATGGGAGATTTCTGCATTTCCAACTGAGACACCAGGTTCATCTCACTGGGGCATGTCTGACAGCGGGTACAGGACAGTAGGCGCAGCCCAGTGAGTGAGAGCCAAAGAAGGGCGAGGCACCACCTCATCCAGGAAGCACAAGGGGTAAGGGAATTCCCTTTCCTAGCCAAGGGAAACCGTGACACACAGCGCCTGGAAAATCAGGTCACTCCCACCCTAATACACACTGGGGCCTGTTGTGGGGTGGGGGGAGGGATAGCATTAGGTGATATACCTAATGTAAATGGGTGCAGCACACCAACATGGCACATGTATACATATGTAACGAACCTGCACATTGTGCACATGTATCCTAGAACATAAAGTATAATAAAAAAGAAAAATTAAAAGAAAAGAAATACATAAAACTTACAAATTGAATAGAATCTCCACTTTGTGCTGCTTCTCTCTCTGCCCTCCCCAGAGGTGGCTGCTGTTCAGAAGTTGTATATATCCTTCTTGTTCATGTTTTTACATTTTACTGCATATGCATTCATAAATCATATATATTGTTTTGTTTTTTGTTTGTTTTGTTTTGTTTTATACTTTAAGTTCTAGGGTACATGTGCACAATGTGCAGATTTGTTACATAGGAGATACACCTAATGTAAATGACAAGTTAATGGGTGCAGTACACCAACATGGCACATGTATACATGTCTTGTTTGTTTTTAAACTTTACCAAAGATGGGTGTTATCACATTGTACCTATCATGATGCAATTTACTGATTTTCAGCAACCTTATGTTTTTGGAATTGAACCACGACATACGCATCTCTAGTTCATTCATTTGCACCACCATAGAATATTCTTATTGTGTGACTATACAAAATCTACTTATCTACTTTCCTGTTGATGGACATTTAGGTTGTTTTAATTTTTATCTATTACACATAATGCTGCCATAAGTATCCTGTGCACATCTACTTGCACCACACATGTTTGAGCTTTTCCCAGAGTTTATATCTGGAAGGAAGAAGTTGGGTCAAAGATCACATGCATCATGATTTTTACTGTATATTACCAAATTTGTTTTCCAAAGCCATTGTAGCAATTTACACTTGTATGAAATCTCCAATTCCTCCACATCATTCCTAATGCTGGTAGTCTCAGACATTTTCATCTGTGTCATTCTGGTAGATGTGAAAGAGCATCTTGTCTTGCTTTGCATTTTCCTGATTAGCAGTGAGGTTAATCCTCTTTGCCTGCTGGGTCATTTAGGGTTCCTCCTCTGTAAATTGCCTGTTCATTCTCTGCCCATTTTTTATTGGGTTACTTGCTTGTTTCTTATCTGTTTTTAAAGGTATTTGCATATTCTGAACCTACTCCTTTTTTGGTAGACTTTGCTCATCTTACTTCTAGTTTTTGTGGTCATCTTAAGACCTCCAGGTTACCATTCCTCCTTCCTTGAAGATTTTAGCACCTGGGTCATTGTCTTTTTCTAGGACCAACTCTGTCTTAATTATTAGTGACTTCAATATTCATAAGCATGATCTTCTTAGTTCTTTGACCCTTTCATTCCCGGTGATCCTATCCTCACCCTGCTCCAAGCCACCAACTTCCACAGTCATGCCTGAGACCTTGCCATTACCAACAATAGCATTCTCCCCATTACCTTGACAGGAAACGTCTCACTCTTTCACTATGGCTTCTCATCTTTCAGCATCCTCCCTCCAATAGCCCAGTTTCTAAATTCTTCAAACCTAATGGAACCTGCTCTCCACTGACTTGTCAGTTTGCACATCTGTCACCCCCATTCATGTCCTCACCTCCTATATGACTGAGCTTAATTCCACCTTCCATCATGAGAGTCTCTTCTCTGTAGTGTAGTTGTTCCCTTGCTCTTCTCTTCCTCTCTTGGACTTTTCCAGGAAAAAAAACAACCCAAAACTGGAAAAACATAGCTCTCTGTTTACTCGCTAATAGTACACAAGCAAATGATATTCACTAGGGAAAAACACACAAGCATGGTGAAGGGTCTTTCTTTAAATTCATGACCACTGACCTTAGGAAGGTCTTTAGTGCTGCTCTTCAATCCTGCTTCATTCCCTGGTCAATTCACTCCCTTATACTCTTACAGATTATTTTCTTATAACTTCTCTTTTCTCAAACTTCCAACACCTTCTACTTCCTCACTTAGTTGATGGCCTTGTTTCTTATTGCACTGAGATTGTAGAAGCAATCTAAAAAGTATTACCAATCCCCTACATACATTCCAAATTCTCTGCTTTTCCTTCTAGTACAGTGGATAAACTGTCAGTGCTCCTGTGTAAAACCAACACTCCATTTTTACCCTGGGTCCCATCCTTTCTCACACCTCCTCAAGGATATTGTTCTTTACTGGATCATCAGCATGCAAACACTCTGTATATTTTCTATATTTAAAAAACACAATCCCTTAATATATGCTGCCCTCAACTACCAACCCATTTTCCTCCTTCATTCTACAGTAAAACTCAAAAAGATTATCTGTGTGCGCCCTCTCTACTTACTCTTCTCCTATTCTCTCTTGCACCTACTCCAAACAGGCTTTCATCACCACTGCCCTGAAACTGTCACTGAGGTCACAGATAATCTCTACTTTGCTAAACCCAACGATAAATGCTCAGTCCTCACTTTACCCAGGCTCTCAGCAGCATTTGACATAATCACTTGCTCCTTCTTGACACACCTCCTTCTCTTTGGTTCTCTTCAAATCTCACTGAATGCTTCTTCTCAGTCTTGTTCACTGGTTCCTTCACTTTCTTCCCAACTCTAAAATTGGAGTATCCCAAGGCCCAGTCCTCAGATCTTTCCTCTGCAAAGACAACCCACTAGGTGAAGTCGTCCAGCCCTATGGTTTTAGATACCATTTATTAGACTGACCACTCTCAAATTGCTATCTCAAGCTCCAGCCTCTTGCCTGAGCTCCAGACTCATATACTGGTCAGCTGCTTATTTGATGTCTGATAAGTGTCTCTAACTTAACATGTTTAAAACCGAGCTCTTAATGCTCTCCCGCAAGCCTGTTCCTCCCATAGAGTTCACCATATTATTAAAAGGTACCATTGTTAGCCCAGTTGCTTAAGGCTCAGAGTCACCCCACCTTGGCTTCTCCTCTTCTCTCACATGCCATGTCAGCAAATTATATCTTTTCTACCTTCAAAGTATGTCAGAACACTTGATTAACATCCACTTCTTACCACCTCTACACCTGTCACGCAGGAACAAGTCCTCATCCCTTACCTGGGCTACTGAAATAGCCTTCTAACAAAACTCCCTGCCCCTTCACCCTTGCGCGTTTCCAATCTACTTTCCGCAAGTAGCTAGAGTAACCCTATAAACTGCACTCATATCCTGCCACTCCTTAGCGCAAATCCTCCCATGATTTCCCGTGCCCTTTAGATGTCCTTGCCATGGCCTTCAAGCCCTATGTCCCCTGGCCTCGCTACCTCCTCTTTTACCTCATCTGCTATGACTCCCTTCTCCCTGATCCCAGACACACTGGCCTTCTCGTTGTTCTTCAAAGGCCAAGTGCTCTCCAGCCTCAGAGCAATTGTTCAGCTGGTCTTTCCGCCTGAAAATTTATTTTGCCTGAATATCCACATTCCAATCTCCCCCAGTTCCTTCAGCTCTCTCCTCAGGTCAGGACAGCCTTCTCCAACCACCCTGTATAAAGTAGCAAATCCACCTACCCACTCCCTAGTCCCTTACCCTGCTCTATTTTTCTCCATGGCACTTATCATCACCTGACATGTTACATATTTATTCGTTTACTGTTAACATAAACCATCACTAGAGCAGAGACTTTGTTTTATTCACTGCTCTGTCCTTAATTCTAGGCCAGTGTGTAGCAGCAGCTCAATAAATATTCGTTGAATGAATGAGCAAATTAACAGTAATTTTATTTAACTGTAAGTTTTTAATTAACTGTAAGTTTTACAGTTGTGTATTTTTCATATTTAGCTCTTAATTAAACTTTAGTTTATTTTTGTATATTGTTTAAAGTAGGAGTCTTAATTTATTTTCATGTGGAAAACCAATCATGCGGTTATTATTTATTGACTAGTCCTTCCTTTCCTGTAATGACTTGTAACAGCACTTCTGTCATTTCCCAAATTTTCATCTATGTGAGGGTCTCTTTCTGGGCTCTCTATTCCATTCTATAGGTCTACTTTTCTATCCCTGTTCCAATAACACAATATTTTATTTGCCACAGTGCCATAACAAGCCAAGTACCCTCATCTTATTTTTCTTTGTCAAAATTTTTTTTGCTATTCTCGAAGTTTCCATCTTCTATATGAGTTCCATTATTTAAAAGCAACAACTATTGAGATTTTGATCAGAATTGCATTTATTTCATCTATTAAAGTGGGGACAGATGGACATCTGTATGCTATTGAGCCTTCTTATATACGATATGTCTTTCCACTTAGAGCTTCATTTTGCTCTTCAAAGATGTTTTACATGTGCACCAGCCTGAGTGACAGAGTGAGACCTCATCTCTTAAAAAAAGATAGTTTATAGTTTTTCCATAAAGATATTGAAAAAAACCCTATGTTCTTTTAATTCCTAGATATCTTATAGATCTTGTGAATGTTACCTTTAAAAAACACACACACACACATTTTTAACTGACACCGTGTTAAATGGCAACTGTGTTGATTTTACATGTTGACCTTGTAGCTAGCAAACTGCAGAAATATCTAACTAGTTCTAATATATTTTCAAAAATTCTATGCATTTGGTAAATATTGAATTTTTCTCTTCTCTGTGAATTCTTATACCTTACTTTTTTTATCTTGTTGTATTGACAGACCCTCCAGTGTAATGTTGGATAGTGGGGTGATGCAGGCATCCTTGTCTTATTCCTGACTTCAGTGGAAATGTAATTAGTATTTACCATTAAATGATATTTATTGTAGGTATTTGGTAGACTTTTATACTAATTTTTAAAAATTTTCTTCTACTGTTAGTTTACAAGTTTTAAAAATCATGAATAGATTTAAAACTATATAGAAGAAAATTTTGCATCTGTTAAATGATCATATGGATTGTTCCTTTGATCTGTTGGACTGGATTATGTCGATTAATGTTTGTTGGTGAACATTCCTTGTATTCTTGGGATAAACCCTTCATGGCCATGATTTATTTATATAAAATATATATAATATATATACTACTGTATATATACTATTACAACTTCTTGATTTAATAATCCATGTTCACCAATGATATTAATCTATAATTGTCCTTATCCTGATTTAGAGTTGATTATTTAAAAATGAGATGGGAGGCGTTCTCCTTCCACTTATGATGTACGAAGCCTCAAGAGAACATCACCCTCACCCTAGTAATGAAAAAATATAGACAATCTACAAAACTGTAGCTTTTCTTCAGTCCATCAGAGAGTTGAGGCCACTGTGTGAACTGAGTTCCAAAGAGTGGCGACAAGACCCTCGTAAGAAAGACGTGGCACATGAACGGCTTCCCTTTTGTCAAAGTGTGGGAGGAAGAGGTGACTGCCATAAACATGGGAAGAAAAAAGAGCAGCTAACGTTCTAACATTTTAGTGAATTCTTAAAGGCCAGGATGGACTATCGCGGAAGTTTAGAACAGGGCTTCTCAGCTTTGGCACTATTAACATGCTGGATAATGATTTGTCGTGGAAGGCTGTCCCATGAGTAGCAGGATTTTTAGCAGCATTCTTGGCTTCTACCTACCAGATACTAGTAGCACACCCTCTCCCAGTTGCGACAACCAAATATTTATTCAGACATTGCTAAATGTGCCTTGGGGGGCAAAACTGCTTTTGATTGAGGACCACTGGTGTTGACAATGGAAACCCAGGCACAGGAGTGTCTGCTCTCACGAGCTCTTTTCCACGGGCTTTCACCACCTACTAATGAGAAAGACAGGAGACAGAGAGAGCCTCAAATTAAAAACCAGAGCTTGCCAGCTTAGAACCAAAACATGACCCAAGGAATCTGTTGTCTCCTAGAAACTCACTTTAAATATAAAGAGATAACTAGGTTAAAAGTTAAAAGATGCAAAAAGGTATATCATGTTAGCACTAATCAAAAGAAAGCTGGAGGAGCTATATTAACCATCAAACAAAATAGACTTTAGAACAAAGAATATTACCAGGGATAATGAGGAATATTACATAATGAAAAAAGGATCAAATTGTCAAAAAGATGTAACTTACCTAAATGTGTAAGTGTCTAAAAACAGAGCTCCAAAATAAAGTAAAAACTGACTAGACTAGGAGAAATAGGAAATTCTGTATACTCACAGTTGAAAACTTCAACACACTCTTCTATCAGTAGTTGATAGAACAAGTAAATAAAAAAATCATTAAATATACGGAAGACTCAAACAACACTATTAACCACCTTGACCAAACTGGCATTTATAGGACGCACCTCTCAACAAGTTTTTCCCAAGCACACATGGAACATTCATCAGAGTAGATCGTATCTAAGGCCATAAAACAAATCCCAATGAATTTAAAATTTTACAAATATATTCTCTGGCCTCAACAGGATTAAACTGTAAGTAAACAACAAACATATTTAGAAAATCCCTAAATATCTGGAAATTAAACAACTCACTGCTAAGTGCTCATGCCTAAAAAAGAAGTCACAAGGGAAATTAGAAAATATTCTAATTAAATGAAAATGAAAACACAATGTATCAAAATTTATAGGATGCAAATAAGTTGAGTAGTTCTCTCTTTCTCTTTCCTCCAAAAAAGCTTGTATAAAAAATGATGATCCAGGCCAGGCACAGTGGCTCATACCTGTAGTCCCAGCACTTTGGGAGGCCAAGGTAGGAGGATTGCTTGAGCCTAGAAGTTTGAGACCAGCATGGACAATATGGCAAGACCCCATCCCCCAAAAAAAAAAAATTTAAATTATCCAGGCATGGTGGCATGCACCTGTGGTCCCAGCTACTTGGGAGGTTGAGGCAAGAGGATTGCCTGAGCTTGGGAAATTGAGGCTGCAGTGAGCTGTGATCACGCCACTGCACTCCAACCTGGGTGATAGAGCAAGACCGTGTCTCTTAAAAAAAAAAAATCCATTTGTGGTTTGTAAAAGACGTCTATAAAATCATCTCATCCTAGTGTTTTTATTGAGAGGGAACAGAGAGACAGAGTTTACCTATTGATTTAATTTTTTAATGATTTTTAAATTTTCTCCAGTTTCCTTGACGCCAGTCTGTTTATTCTCCCACTGATAAGGCTGCTCACAAGTTTGCTCTTTTAAGAAGGGAGGGTGACAAGGCGAAGAGGACCCTGCGGTGGAATGCAGGCCCTCACTGTGGACACAGCAAGGCCCAGCCTGCTCTCCATGGGATGATGGGAGACTCAGCCTTCTCTTAACGACTCAGCCATGTAAGTGTCCCATTTCCCAATAAAACCTACTCCTTTGCCTATTCTCTACGACATGGCATTCATCCACAACCCCGGACACACGAAAGACAGCAATGGAGAATGAACACGCCTCGCCAGTCATTATTTGTGTATTTTCTCTTTTCCTTGATCAGGTTTTCACAGAGGTTTGTCTATTTCACTATTCATTTTTAAAGAAATAGCTTTTAGTTTTGCTGATCATCTCTATTGATTCTTCTTCCTGTGGAGATAAGGGGATGGTAGAGGTGGGCCGATTGGGTGGTGTTGGTGGTGGTTGGTTTGGTTGGGTGGTTGTTTTACAGGCACCCTCCCACTCCTCTCTGGCAGCCTATCAGGCGTCCTCATCAGTGGCAACCAATGTTCCCAGTTTTTTATGTATCCTTCCAGAAAGATTTTGTGCAGGTGTTGGGAAATGTGTATTTATATACAGACATTCATAAATGGTACTTATGTAATTTTAACTCATTTTATAAAAGAACAGTATATTGTGCACACCGTTGTGCTCATTCCTTTTTTTACTTAGGGGATCATTATGAGTCACTGCATGCTGAAATCCCTCATTCTTTTTAATAATTTCAAGTAGTATTTATATATTATGGATGTTTATAATATGATTAATCTCTTTCTTTTATAAATAGTAGTGCAATTAATAGCCTTTGTCATTCATCATTTTGCTCATGAGCATCTGCAGGACAAATTGTCTTCATCCATTTGAGCTGATATAACACAATGCCAGAAACTGGGTGGCTTATATACAACAGAAATGTATTTTTTCGTGATTCTGGAAGCTGAGAAGTCCAAGATCTGGCAGATTTGGTATCTGGTGAGAGCCACCTTCTGATTCATAGATGGTGCCTTTTTGCTGTGTCCTCCTTTTGTGGAAGGGACAAACAAGCTCCCTTGGGCCATTTTATGAAGGCACTAATCTCATTCCTGAGGGTTCTCCCCTCATGACCTAATCACCTCCCCAAATAAAATTGTATCATATTGATTTGGGGAGGACACAAACATTCAGACTATAGCAAATAGGGAGAAGTGAAATGTGTAAATCAAAAGGTTTTTGTTGTTATATTAGACATTGCCAAATTGTCCTCCATAGATGGTTGTCCCAGTTTGCACTGCCACTAGCAATGTGTGAGAGGGCCTGTTCCATCACACCCTGAACAGTGGCTAATCCAATATTTAATCAATTTATTGGATCTTTATCAATCTGATAATTTTAAAATGATATCTCAACATAGCTTATAACTGCATTTCTTTCATTACTATTGAGATTAGCTTTTTTTTCATATATTTATGAACCATTTGGTTTTTTCTTTTCTGTGAACATTTATTCATATCTCTTGTCCATTTTTCCAAGGTTGTTGTCTCTTTCTTATTGATGTGTAGAGGTTCCTTATGCACTAAGAAAATTAGCCCTTAGCCTATAATGTAAGTTGCAAATACTTTCCTCTAGTTTGTTATTTGTATTTTAACTTTACTTACAAATAAAGTCTTCTTGGTGGATCCTTCCTGATATAATTATGTACTGTCCCCTTTTGTTCCCATTAATTCTTTTTTGCCTTAAAGTTTATATAATCTGATATTAATAGTTACTCCAGCTTTCTTTTGGTTAACAATTTCCCTGTATATCTTTTTTCATTCTTTTATTTGCAGTCTTTGCAATCACTTTTTTTTACTCCATGTCTTATAACCAGCATATAATTGAGTTTTGTATTCCTTTATTTAATCCAATCTGATAGTCATTTAATAGATGAATTCATCTATTTAGTATGGTTGCTGATAAATTTGAAATTATTTCTACGATATTTTTATTGTGTTTTCTGTTACCATCCACATTAGCTTACTAGGGCTGCTATAACAAATTACCACAAACTGGGTGACTTCAAACAACATAAATAATAAATTTATTATTTCAAAGTTTTGGAAGGTAGAAGTCTGAAATTAAGCTGTTGGTAGGTCTGTGCTGTCTCCAGAGGCCCTGGGGGAGATCCCGTTCCTCCCCTCATGCAGTTACTGGTGGCTGTTGGCATTCCTGCGCTCGTAGCTGCATCACTCCAGGCTCTGCCTCTGTCTTGACCTGGCCATCTCCTCCTCTCCCTATGTGTCACTCCTCTGTGCGTCTTTTATAAGAACATTTGCCATTGGACTTAAGGCCCACCCAGATAACCCAGAATGTTCTCATCTTGGGATTCTTAATTACATGTGTAAAGATCTTTTTTCCAAATAAAGTCTCATTTACAAGTTTCAGAGATCAGGATGTGGACATATATTTTGGGGGCCATTATTCAACCTACTACACATCATTTTTGTTCTATATCTTTGCTTCTTTTTTGTTACTCCTTTTTTGACTAATGTCAGATTGCTAAAGTTTTCTATAGTATATCTTTTTTATTTCTGCTTGTTCAGAAACTACGGATATTTACACTAATTTAGTAAGTACTCTGACTTAGACCCATAAAACTCTGACTTATACCCATATATACCCATAAAATTTTCTAATGAAATCCTATTTTTTTCAATATTTCTGTTATTTCATTTAAAAACACGAAAAGGTTAGGATACTTTCATTACTCATTGAATAATCCCTGACCCAATATTCTTTGCTATTTTGCCTAGAACTGTGGTCTCCAGCATTTTCAAATACTCAATTAATTAATTTTGAGCACACACCTGCAATGTAAGTATATCACGTATTTATAAACTACAGACATGCATTGCTTATCAACATATTATATAAATTATGAAATATACACATATGTATAATGAAATAGGATATAAAGATGAAAGTTCTAATATTTTCTTTTTGATTACCAGGAGACTATTTTGCTAACTGTCTGGGGTGCATACACCCTATTTTGAATACCATTTGTTTAGAAATGTTATTTTACTATGAGAAAAAATACAAAAAGTGTATTAAGAAATTTACTCTCAATCCTTAAGTGCATTTACTAAATTATTTTACAAAATTCAATCAATACCATTGCTTTTTGCTTCCTACTTCTTCCCTCTCAGTTGCCTTCACTCAGTAATTTAGTCTTCTAGATTATCCAGTAGGCATATTTCAAGCCTTTCAGTTTATTTTCTTTTCTTGTTTCATTTGCCTCTGTGCTACAGAATATCCTGAACTCTCCTCCAATTCACTTATTCTCTTTGACTTTTAATTTGCAAGTATTTGTTCTTTTTTCTAATTCTACTTTTAACTTAGCCGTAGACTGAAATGATTAAGCCTGTGGAATCAACCACTATTCTGCTTTGAATCCCTGTTCTACCAATGATTCCTGTGACAACTTGGGCAAGTTATTTCACCTCAGATCCCTCATTTGTATATGATGATAATAACAGTATCTATTTCATAGGACTATTGTTCTGATTAAATGAAATTTAATAACAATATATTTAAAGCATCTAGACTGGTGCCTGGCACTTATTAAGCACTTAATAAAGTTAGCTATTTTAATTTCTAATTTTTCAGAAATACAGCCAAAGAAGGTAGTTGATCCCCTCCTCTTCTGTTTTTCTTTCCCTCCCTCCCTTGAGGGCTGAAATTTTTATTCACATTTCATCTGTGGCTTTATATTGGAAACATTTTTGTGGGAGTATTTCTGTGTCTGTGTTTTGCAGGTTGAAGACCTGGAAACAAAGTCAGGACCAACTCTCCCCCTAATAACTAGAAAAACGACAAAATATTTTAATGTATTTGAAAGCATCAGAAAGCTACCAAAAGTTATTAGGCTTGAATCCTGGAGATCAACAGAAGAATGAGTAAATACAATGTGAAATATACACATAAAATGAAAAATTATACAGTATTAAAATGGAGTAACTAGATCTATATGCACTGACATGGATAAATTCAAAAACATTCGGTGAAAAAGTACAATATGCAAAATATTATTTGCAGTCTGATATTAATTATGTAAAACACCACACATACACTATGCATTTTCTGTAAGTACAATTTTTTTTTAGGTCTGGAAGGAAAAATACTAAATCCATGAGGGTAGTTAACACATTTACAGGGAGCAAGATTGAACAGGAGCATTTGTCCGATGGGACTTCACTGGTATCTACGATGTTCAAACTTGTAAAAGCCTGAACTATTTTTTGAAGGCTAAAATGAAGTTAGAGTGAAACAAATAATTATGATACACTTAGCTGTATGTGAACTAAGCTCCATTAGAAGCAGAAAGGAGGGATGATGCCCTGTTCCCTGGGGGGCTGGGCCAGGCTCTCCACAGTCCTGTCTGCTGTCAGGAATAGGAACCACAAGCAGGGGCCATTGGAACTGGAGATTGGCTTGCTAATAACAGTTATGCTATGACGGCATATTGTGTGCCTAATGATGTGTATATCCAGGGCTTTGGATTCATTATCTCACTTAATTCTTACAGCAGCCTTTTGAATTAAGTACTGCTATGATTCCCATTCAACAAATGAAAAAGCTAACGCTCAGTCAGGGTAAATAATTTCCCAAGTTACAAACTCGCAGGCGGTAGAGCTATGATTTTAATCCAGGCACATCCGACCCCTGAGCTCAGATTCCTGACCACCCCACTGCAATGTGTGTATTTGCTGGTAAGCTGAAGTAACATGTCCACACACATATCAGAAAGTTGAGATTAAATCAAACACAATCGCTATGTTTAGAGTATGTGGGATACTTATTCATTAACAAGATGCTGTCCTTATCCCCAGAAAGATGCAACTTACAGAAGCCTGCCCTCTGAGATTTAAACTAGTGAAAATAAATATTTAATGAATGAGAGTAGCTATCTAAAAAATTCACCTTAGGGAACAGATCAAAGCAGGAAGAGATCAGTTGATGCCACACTTCAATCAAGACGTCTGGGGTGAAGTCACATGAAGGCATGATTGCTAAGAGCAATTGGGATTTTAAAATGTTTATATTCTTTGATGCAGTGTTTCTACTTTCTGGAAAATATAGTAGGAGCATAATACTAACTACCTAAAAAGCTTTTTGCATAAATATATTCACACATAAAATGATTTACAATAGTAAAAATGAAAATCAGTCTAAATAGTCAGCACTAGTGAAATGGTCAGGAAAATGGACCTTGCATATGGTGGGAATTATGAGACACACACACTTGAATCCAGTGTAACCCCTTATGCCACTCAGACCCACTCATTCTCTCCCATTATATTGACTCTTATACTATATTAGAGCAATTCTGGGTTTGTTTTGTTTTTGTGTGCAGACAAGACACCCTCACTCCTTCCCTAAGAGGGAGATATAGGTCCAATCAGTCACAGTTGAAATCCCCTGGGATAATTCAAGAATGAGGTTCAGTGAAACAAGAGTCCTTAAAAGACATTCATCATCCATCATCTCTCTCCTGCACCACCCATGCTAAAATTCCCTTATCTCCTACCAGCATTTAGTCTCATGCAGGCTGATTGCCTGGTAGAGTAACCTAGCCCTTCAGGCCCCTGGTTCTCCCTGTGCTTAATGGGTTGCTGTAATTCCCATTGACTGTAATTATAGGACATAGAAGTACTGAGAGACATCCAAATACATTACCTGAATTTTGGAAATTCTTTTTACTGATCCTTTATACAGAATGAATTCTAGTTCTTCATGCTAATCAGAACTGATTACCCAACCAGTACAATAAAATAAATCCTTCCTTGGTTTACCTGTTCACTGTGGTCTGTGTCCATCCTGGAACCTGCTGACAGTAGCGGTGTGTCTACCACAAAAGCTCACACTAACTGCCTTCATTTCTCAACTCAAACTCCTATGAAGGGCCCAGGAAGCCTACCATGGCTGGTCCCTTCCCCTGTCTCTGCTCTAATCTACTTTCCTGCCGCATTCCTTCTCATTCACTACGCTCAGTCTCACTGGCCTTCTTTCAATTCCTGAATCCTGACAATTCCTTGTGTTTGCTTTTCCTTCTACCTGGACCATTCCTCTTACAGATCATTTAGGTCTCAGCTCCCATATCTTCTCCTCAGAGACCTTTTCTTGACCATCCTATGCAATGCTGTCCCCACCTCCCAGACACCTTCCCATAGAATCCCTCATAAAAGCAGGCCCGGGTGGTCAGGCATGCCCAGACATGTACTGAATCCTAGCAGAGTTTAGGCTCAAACAGGAGTACTCCTAAGAGTCCCTCCCAACCCTGCAGCACATGCATATGGAACCCTGTCTGCAGTGATTGGTCTATTGTCTCCACCTCCCAGACACTGCTCTGTTGAGGAATAATGGCTGAGAGTGTTCAGAATTGAAGGAAAATACCAAATCTCAAGCAATGTAATTAAAGACAAACACCAAATCTCAAGCAATGAATTTAATTAAAGACAAATCCATACTTCTACTGGAGACATCATAGTGCAATTACAGAACATCAAAGAGAAAGAATGACTTGAAAGAACTTCAAAAGTATTACTTCAGCAAGAAAGAATATGAATCATAAAGGGGAATGAGATGAATCATAAAGGGGAATGAGCAGTGGGCCAAGAGGGCAATAAAACATGTTGGCAAATCTAATATCGATGGATGATAAATCATAACTATTGAGAAGTTAAAAGCATGGAGGTCAGCTTGGGGAGTGGTGTGCACCTGTAGTCCCAGCTACTCAGGAGGCTGCCGTGGGGAGATGGCTTGTACCCAGGAGCTCACAGCTCCAGTGGGCGGGGATCGTGCTCTGCGTTTCAGCCTGGGCGACAGAGAGGGACCCTGTCTCTTAAAAACAAAACAAAACAAACCAAACAAACAACGAGTGGAGGAGGAACTAAAATTCTAGATGATATTCCACAATAAAGTTATATGAATTCCATATAATTCCATGATATGGAAGCTAGGGGGAAAGAGAATGTAGAGGGAAATTAAGTTCAGGCAGGACCGTTATGCTCATGGACTCTGGAAGGTCCTCTGCATGGGTAAGGTGTACGCTCTGTACTGTAGCAGGACGAGCTGCAGACAAAACCTCTGACACCGAGTTGTAGAAGGAAGGGCTTTATTCAGCTGGGAGGATCAGCAAGCTACTGCCTTAAAATCTGAGCTCCCCGAGTGCATAATTTCTGCCCCTTTTAAGGGCTCACAACGCTAAAGATTTCATATGGAAGGGTCGTGATTGATTTGAGCAAGTAGCGGGTACGTGACAGGGGCTGCATGCACTGGTGGTCAGAGAGAAACAGAACAGGGCAGGGAGTTTCACAATGTTCTTCTATACGATGTCTGGAATCTACGAATAACCACGGTTTCTAAGTTATGAGCTGATTTTTAACTACTGGGTTTAGGCCAGACACGCCCAGGCCTGGTTTCGGGCCTGGCGCCAGGCTGCCTGTCTTTGGTTTTATTTCCTTGTTTTTTCTTAAAACAGGTACTGAGTATAAAACAATATAAAACAATATGAGAGGGTCTCTCTCTTTCCTCAGTACCTTTGCTTTTGGTGTCTTTTCTTCTCCTCCATGGGCGCTGCCTGTGTTAGGATCCACTTCTCCTGTGACAAGAAGATGGAAACCCTTTGCCCCAATCGGAGTACACTCCATCCCCAACTTGCCCGCATTTCTTCACACTGATCACTGCAGACAATAGGGCTCCTTATGCATGTGCTACAGGTTGGGAGGGAACAGTTCGGAGCGCCCCTGCCTGAGCCTGAACTCTGCTAGGATTCAGTGCATGTCCGGGCATGCCTGGCCACAGGGCTTGCTTTTGTGAGTGATTCCATGGTAAGGGCACAAAAGAGCACTGGGCACTATGGCAGGTGGGAGCTGTGAGGGCTGGATTAAGAACACAGAACAATAAGATTCATCTTCTGGTCCAGACTCATGGCAAAAAGAGTGATAGGACTATTACCACCATGACCTCTGGGAGACACAGGGGTAGACTTCACTCTGTACTTGTGCCATGTGACCAAGTGTCCCATGAGCTGCCCAAGGTTAGAGATAACCAGGTCTATGCACATTTGTGTCTTTCCACAATGTCAGACTTTTACTGATGCTGTCTCAAACATAAAAGACATGAGCTACATGGAGTTCAGCGAGAAGGCAATCCTCCTTAGTACTTCTCATTCACTCAGTTGTCAGAGCCATGGGCACATAGGTCCAAGTCACTCCACAAATCAGTCATTATTGCAAACCATACATAATACTATTTGATCAATATGTAAATGTTATAAATTAAACATTCCACAACAAACAAAGTAACGTTTATCATCAAGAGAGAAGGGATAGAAAAAAACATTAATGAATCAGCCCAGGGCGACCAAAGTAGACAAAATAATCTTGTGGTCTGGCCTGCGGTAGCTGTTGGTCTTGCGAGGAAGAGTCTTTGATGCGGCAGAGCTTTGGGTGGCAGATGCCAGATGCATATCACAAGTGACAGCAAGACGGTGTCTCTAAGGTGGCCTTTTTGAGCAGGTGAGGACCGCTCTTTTAATGGCCACCCCAGAGTCCTCTGGTGAGAACTGATAGTGGAAGAGTGCGCTTAGTTATGTCCTTACCTGGTTAGATGTAGTCCTTATTGATCAGGCAAAATATCTGTTCTCTTTTGGCAAGGTGCCTTTTGAAATGTAAGGTGGAGTCTTTTTCTGAGATGGAGTTACTTATGTCACAGGAGATCTGTGCAAAGTGCCACACTTAAGACCACAGAGGGATTCTCTCCCATGGAATACAACTCTGTGGAGCACGAGTCCATTAAACATAGTTTATATTGACAACTGAGAGGACATGCAGGATGACATCAATAGGTGTGGTGGCTAGCTCCAAGACGGTTAGTGGTACCTGTCTCTTGGTATTCACACCCTTGTTCTCCCCACATTGTAACCATGGTTAATCTGTGCAACCAATAGCATATGGCAGGTGTGATGGCATGTCACTTCCAAGGCTAAGGCAAAAAGACATCATGGCTTCTTTCTTGCTCTCTTGAAGAGAGTAAGTTGCTGTGTCTTGTGCAGCCTATGGAGAAGCCTACTTGGTGAGAAACTGAGGGCTCTTGATAACAGACAGAGAGAAACTGAGGCACAGCCATGTGAGTGACCCTCTTGGAAGTAGCTCCTCCAACCCATCAAGTCTTCAGGTGACCACAGCCCTGGCCATCTTCTTGACTGCAACTTCACAGGAGACCCTGAGCTAGAACCACCCAGCTGAGCCAGTCCTCGATTCCTGACCTTCAGAAATTGTATGAGATAATAAACGTTATCTTAAGGCATTGTAGCAATAGATAACTGATAAAACAACATTCTTCTAGAACAATTTTAAACAAATGGAATTAAATGTAATAAATCTTGTATAAATATTGATAAAACTCTAAATGTGTGAAATGAAAGTAAATGTTTAATAATACTAAGATATATTCAATAGCATGGTGGGGAAAATGTATTATGCAGGAGATATATTGGGAGAATTTATGAGATTTATTTGGGGAACACTGATAATTTCTCACTCCCTCACCTCCAGGAAGAGAATAAGAAGCTACTTTCCAACATAAACCTATTGAGAGGGAACTTCCGGGGCACACTGAGAGAACTTGGTGTGTGTTCTCTGCAGCTGGGAAGGGGAGATCTTAGATTCCTGCCTAACTCAGGCCTGAGAAAGCTGAAGTTGCTTGTGGCCAAAAGACAGATGACCTGCATTTCCAGGATTTGTTGGAGGGTTGAAGGTTTTCCATAGAACAAATATTTGCCACTCAGCATAGGGAAAGCCAGGCTGGAACTCTTTTAAGTTCTTCCCAATAAGATCACATGAAGAGTAAAATTTGTTGGTGTATTGTGGACCACCAGATCAGGGCTGGTGGCAGAGTCAGGGGGTGGCAGCTGGACAAACAGAATCCATTGCCCACATCACAGGTCGTGTTGGGCTCTGCTGAACCCAAGGGTTACAAGAGTCTATTTTAGACATCGGCCAGGTCAAAAAGCAAGCCAAGTGAGAACCGTCCTGTCCTCTGACTATCTCTCTTCAACCCTGGTAGGAGAGGAGTTGAATGAAAGAGCAGAAGTCACTGCATCCTCGTTCCTAGATCACAGACTCTCTCACTGCTGGCCCTGGCTGGGGAGCAGCAGGGAGAGGAGAGGGAGGAGTCTTACCTATGGATGAAGTGTGAAGCATTGATTATTATCTTGGCTAGACATCTCTTCTAAGTTTTTTATTATGAGAATTGTTGAACATAAAGAAAGGTGTCCATCACCTAAATGTAATGATTGTTACTGTTTTGCATATTTGCTTCATCTTGTTTTTGCTGAAATGTTGGGGTAGATTGAAGATGTGGTGTTTCACATTTCTGGATACTTCAGACTGCCTCTTCAGAGACTAAGGATGTTTTCCTGCATGCCACAGCAATGCTGTGGGATTAATGATGATTTCTTGGCATCTCCTGGTACTTGTACATATGTGGGTTTCCTAACTGTCTCTAAGGTATGTTTTCATATATAATTGGCTTGTTCATGCCCAGAAAGAAAAACTGGATACTTAACATCTAAACTGAGGCTGTTAATTTATGACTTAAAGTGACTCAGAACTGTGCCCAAAGAAAAACCATAATAATTTTATTCAGGAGTGGAGGAATTTTATCCCTGCTGAAAAAAGCTGAAAGATACAACAGAAAACCAGAGGAGAATGTGTATTCTCACAATTTCAAAAACAAGAAAAGTTTATGTCTTGTAAGGTGACAGGCACTGCTGGAAAGATGCTGTAATAAGTTTATTCATGTCTTTGAAACCCAGATGTTTCAAAACTGCACGGGAACCTTATACATTGCTGATGTGCATGCAAATTGGTGCAAATTCTATGCAGCGTGCTGTGGCTGAATCTATCAAAATTTTTAAAGCATACATTCTTTGATACAACAATCCCTTCCTATAAATAAATTCCTACAGAATTTGTTCTGTACGTATCCTTACCAGTGAAATAACAGTAAAAGGATTTGCCTTGCAGCATTGTTTGTAATAGCAGAAAATTGGAAACTATCTTAAAAGACCATCAGTGAGGGACTAGTTGAATATATGGTTGTATATATTATTATTTTTGTGATATATTACGTGTGTGTGTGTGTGTGTGTGTGTGTATGGTGTCTTAGCTCAGGCTGGCATAACAAAATACCATGACCTGGGTGGGTTAAACAGAAGATATTTCTTTCTCCCAGTTCTGGAGACTGGAAAGTTCAAGATCAAGGTTCCTGCTGCTGGGGTTTCTGATGAGTTCCTGGCTTGCAGACTGCCATCTTCTGGCTGTGTCCTCACATGACAGATAGAGAGCTCTTGTGTCTCCTCTTAATAAGCCTTATTCTAGGCATCACCCTTATGACCTCATTCAACTTTAATGACTTCCTCCTCTACATACAGTTACTTTGGGTGTTAGGACTTCAACATATAATTGGGGTGGGAGTCACAATTCAGTCCCTTGCTTGTGGCATGGTATTCCACAACAGAAATGCAATAGAATAAGCTAGCAGAAAGAATGAGGCTATATGTACAGATAGACTGTGAAGTGGAAAACAGCAAAGAACAGGATGAGGTGCTGAGTGCATGAGCTGAGTGCCCACATTTGCCCTCCTTATCCACTCTTGGCCCTTCCCCACCTGTTCCCTGCCCCAGAGTGACCTCTTTAAACTGCATCAATAGACTCTTGTACTCTGCCTCAGGTTGAGTTCAACCCATGAGGTGCTGCAGCAAAAGATCAGAGGGAGGAGAGGAACGACAGGTGATTATGCCCCTGAACCTCCCTGGAATGCTCCTCCGCTGGCTGTGTTGCTCACACTATGTCACCGTGCCCTCTCACTCAACTGTTGCTGGCTTTGGGCTTTTCCTATACCTTGGTAAAAGCCCATTTATTAAACTCTACTCAAATGACTCACTTTATGTGTGCCATCTGTTTTCTGTCAGGACTCTGGTTGAATCAGTACGTTAGCATTTGTGTTTTTTAAAAAAGACAACTGGTACGTATGTTTGGAGGGTAGGGTACATGCACTTATTTATGCTTAGAATATCTCTGGAAAAATGCAGAAGAAACTAGTAACAGTGGTTGCCTAGAGGGAAGGAAACTGGGTGGCTGGGAATAGGGGGAGAAGAGGAAGGGATATTTATGTTTGCCGCACCTTTTTTGTTCCTTTTAAATTTTGTACTCTATGTATGTATTACTTATTCAAAAATGAGGCTTGATTTAATTATTTAAAAATTAAAAAACAAAAACCTCAGAGGGACTTGGTGCCAGAAGGCTTCACAGGCAGCCGTCCCTGTAGCACCAGGGTACCTCCCTCCCGAGAGGCGCCTGCCTTTCCTGGCAGATACTCCAAGCTACCAACTAAACAAAAACACAAACAAAAGCATAATTAACAGGCTTCTTCCACTCTGCACTATGTAGATGAGAAGTGCAATGTTCTGAAAAACTTTGGTGCATTAACTCAGACTATATGCTGATACTTATTGGCAGGCAAGAGGTTCCTACTAAAGGCAGTAATTCATAACCACCATGAGCATGTGTGCTGACCACACATTTGTCCCTCCCCTGGTGGAGGTCAGAGCCACAGTGACCAGGATAGAGCCTGCTGGGGATTTTCACTTAGGCCCACCCTCCAATCCCGCTCTGACATCTTTGCCACACTAGGGACTCAAAACCACCGATGGCCTGGTTGAGCAACAGTAACACATCAGGGGGTCAAGCTTGGAGACCACACAGGAAGGCCTTATCTACTTCCTTTGGGCTTGGCTCTTTCTCCTGCTCCTCAGCTATGGCCGACCCATTATTTAGCAACATCTCTATTTTTATCATGCTCATTATACTGCAGTGCTCTTCATTTTCATCTCGTTATTGTTGGCGGGGTCATCCAGCGGCTTTGTCACCCAGGAGACAGGGAAGGAGGCTGCACACTCAGCTCTCTTCCCCAGGCCTGGCTAATCCATCATCTGACAATACATTGTTAGATGTCTGTCTTCTGGTTGTAGGGTGGCCACCGGAGCCTGTCAGTCCTTCCAGTTCTTCTTCCTGCCAGAGATGTCTAGTTTAATCAGCTCCCTGCATCGATCCTTCCCTGCTTAGACAGAAAAACATATCTATATTTTATAGAGAGATACGTAATTGATAGAGAAAACAGAACATGCATGCAAATCCTTTGTATGACTCTTTTGGGGGAGTAGTGTCTCGAAGTAACTGACTGCAGTATTGGAAGCATATAGGCTAGAATCACTCCTGCCCTAAAGAACACATGTTGCTGCTACTTCCCCAGCTAACATGACACGAGGGCTGTGGATAGAAGTCCCCAGGACATTTTTGTAAAACGGCTACCATAATTTTGCCCCAGTTCTGCAGCATCGCAAAACTGGTTAGGATCTCAAGGAGGTGACCACAGGAAAGGAGTGGACTGGGCACTGCTGTCAGGGGAATTGATATCCATTGTCTCCACCTGAGGGCCCTGCCCCTCTCTCCTCACATTCTGCTCTCCAGCCCCATAGCGGAGATATAGGGCTCTAAGTCCCAAGCCCTCCCACCCCGTGCCTTTTCTCATATGGTATATCTGCTAGAACTGCTTCTTCTTATCCTGTGAAACCCAGATCTCCACTGCTGCCTCTTTGGTGAACACTTCCTGGATCCCTACCCTACACCCATCCATACCCCTCCAGCAAATCAAAACCCACTTTCCTCTGTGGTCCCATAGCACTTTGCTCCTGGAATTGTTGCAGTTGGTTGTCCACTGTCTGACTCTCCCATTGCTTGTACATCATCAGATTTTGCTGGGTACCTAATGCACAGAACATAGCTTAACTGAATAGTACTACATCCAGAATGCTAATTAGAGATACTTACATAAAGCACTGTCTTAGTCAGTTTGGGCTGTTATAACTATTGGGTGGTTTAAACAACAAACATTTATTTCTCACACTTTTAGAGGCTGGCAGTCTTGGGTTCTTGGTGAGATCCCTCTTCCTGGTGAACAGACAGTTGCATCCTTATTGTGTCTTCACAAGGTAAAGAGAGCTGTGGTCCCTTCATCCCCTTATAAGGGTTACCCATCATGCACACTCCACCCTCACAAACTCATCTAAACCTATTTACCTTCCAAAGACCCCCCACTTCCAACTACCATCACACTGGGGATTAGGACATCAATATATGAATTTTGGAGGGACATAAACAGCTCAGAGCAAGCATCTAACAATTTATGGTTTGCTTTTGGGCCAGGCACTGTGCTGAGAACTTCACAGGTGCTGTCTCACTTAATCCTCACCACAAGCTACAGTCTCCCCATCCAGCAGCTAGAAGACCAGGGCTAGAAGAGGGTAAGTAACTTAGTCAAGGCCACATGGCTAGAAATGATAAGCAGTTGGACTTACATCCAAGTCTGACTCCACAGCATTTATTTCTTAAACTTTTTAAATCCAAAAATAATACCTGCATATGGTAAAGAATAAAAAAAACCTAACTCCCTTGAAAGATAAAAAGTAAGTGTCCCTGCTACCCAGATCATCAACACTTCTCCCAAAAGCAATCACTGTTGTCAACTCCCTTTTTCTTTCTAAAATTAGTCTAAATTTAGTCTATACATATACTCTTCTGTTTGCTTTCACAAAGTAGCATATGCTAGATATTCTTCTACACCTTGCTTTGTTTTCACTTTACTTATATCTTGGAGATTGTTTCATTATCAATGGCTACAGATCTAGCCTCATTCTTTTTAACAAACGCAGAGTATTCTATAAACGGATATGCTATAACTTATTTAATCAACCCCTGTCAATGGGCATTCAGTGGTTTCCCATCTTTTGCCATTATATTGGGGCTCTAAAGTGTATCCTTGTCCATAAGTCCCGGCACAAGCTCCATTGCATTTAAATCTTTGCTCCCTCTGGAACTTTTGGCATAATAAATGAGGTTCAGAATCAGTAAAGCATGTGCTTTTGACCACTTACACTCTGCGATGCCAAATATCTTACCTGGTGCATAGCAGATGCTTGTAAATGGTTACCAGTAACAATGGCAATAGTGATACTCACAGCAGCATCCAAGGCAGCACAGCCTCAGGGAACGCTGTTGGATATATGAAGAGGCCATTAGTCCACAGCATTAAGGAGGGCTACCTGGAAGTCTTCTAACCCTCAGTAAGACGAGGACCTAATAGTCACTTACCCATCAGAATGAATGGGTTTGCAGAACTTTCCTGAGAGTAATTTTTGACATGGGGAGGGAAGAAAGACATCACAAGAATATAGTGATGGGATGCAGCCGAAGGGTGCTGACACAGGATGGAGGAGCTTCTGAAGGCACACTCTTGGTGATTTGTTTAAGGAACTCCTAGTGAACAGTTCAGAAGAACCGCTGTCTGCACAATATTCAGTGGATGCAGACTAACAGGGATGGCCAAGCACCAGAGGAAATGGAGGCAGGTACTTGTGTTAGGAGAGGTGATGGGCAAGGAAACAAAGCCAGCAGGGGCCACACCAGACATCTGAACACAGAACGGACCCTTTGGTTGCATGACAACACACAGGGCTTATGGCAAGCAGTAAGAGGCTCCTTTTGGGGACTGGGTGATGAGACACCTTCACTCCCTAGACAGTTGGCACACACAATGCAAAGCAGATGCTGTTCTTCAGCTTCGGGGTTGATGGGAACAAACAAATCCCCTGCTGGGTGGAGGTTGGGGTGTCACAGAGAATAACCGATCAGTAGGGTGTGTGTGTCCCCATACTTGGTAGGAAGACTTGGTATTAAGACATCGTAATAACAGCTAATATCAATCATAAACCAGGCCCAGATGTTAATTCATTTCCTTCTCTCAACACCCCTACAAGCGTACTCCCATTTTACACATGAGAAAACTGAGTCACAAAGAAGTTGACCCTCTAGAATTGGAGTCATATAACTTGTGTCTATTATCAAAATTTGGATATCAGTTTGGCTCTGAGGGATGCACTTACAAATGGCTGGTTGTCCCCTAAGATGTGGTCTTCACAAGGAGGGCCCCCAGCAGGGTGATCAGGCTTTAGGTCATGCCTGTGCCTTTTATAAGTCACTTGGCCCCACTCCAGGGACGGGCAGATGTCAGTGCTGCTCTGCTCCTTCCTGGTCCTCCTGGATGAAGATTACAGTGAAGGCACAAGCTGCTTCTCTGAATAATGCAACCATGGAATAGTGGGAGTAAGAGCACTGGACAGAGAGTCAGGAAGCCCAGGTCAGCAGATGGATGAGAGAGCCTAGGAGGAAGGAAGGAGATGGTCAAGCCTTCTGACCCAGCTCTGCAGGAAACCAGCTATGGGCTGAACATAGAGGTCCCCAGATCCATCCGTGTTAAGCAGGCTCCAGTAGGAGTCAGCAAATGCAGGGGTCAGAAAGGGAGGGTGTAGCAGGCCTCTGGCCTCACACCAAAGTCTACTGATTAGATGAGCCAGGACGTGCCATCACAGGGATCACAGCTTGCTTCTGCTTCAACTTCTTAGCAAGCTCTTGCCTCCACCATCCTGAGAGAGGTGGGCTGACTCCTGTGAAAGGCACTTGGGTCATCTTTCAGGGGAATGCTCCTTCCTCCTCCCTGCCCCACCCCCTACCCAGGGCTAGATGGATTTGCTGTGCTCTGATTTTACCATGTCTCCAGACACCTACCAGCTGGCCTGGCCAGGGACAAGCAAAACATGAAGTCAGAAAAGAACAAAGCCAATTTCATTTAGCAGTCTAAGACCTTGACTTCACCAGCCCCAGCCCCCCACTCCCACACCCATCTCTAGCTCACTGCTCAGACAGAGGGAGTGCCCCTTCATCAGCTGCACTTGTGAGAACCACAGTGTCTTCGGGTCCCTGTGCTAGCTCTCATCTGAGGGGTGCTTTGAGCTGTCCTTCTACCCCCGCAGGTTGTCATGGTGACTGCCGCTCAAACTCTCCATTGGACAGAGCAGCAGATTGTCTCCATGGTGATCAAAAGGATCTGTGAAGAAAGGATGTTTGGCCTTGGAAACAAACTCATGTTAACACTCCTGGGAAATAAGCCTCTTCCGGGGGCATCAGAAGAGATTCTCTTCCTTGTGACACAGTTCTTCAGCCATTCCACTGGCCCAGAAAGCTTAGCTTTCTAACGGTTGATGCCATCATCTGTGTTAACATTCTAGCTATAGAGGATGCCAACTCCAGATTCCTGGCTGTGCCAAGGAAAACTTGCAAGTCAGGAAAGTATAGCTGAGATGCTGAAAAGCACCTGCCCTTTCAGTGCTCTGCGGCAGCGCCCCCTGCACACCTTCCTCCCCAGTCTCTGTGGAGCCTGGCTTCACTCCCACTCTGACAAGACGCTGGGCCCACTTCTTCCTGATAGGGTGTGAACTGATACAGCTGAAAACAATGCTCTTCCATCACCCCGCCTCAAAACATGTGAATTTTAGGAGAACCTTTGATAACAAAACAAACAAGTCTCTACTGTTGCCCAGCAGTCTCTGGTAGATATTTTTCTGCCCCATGTACGCATATTTCTTTTCTATCTTTCATACCTTGAATCTTGGCTGTTGCACAATTAAAGCTCACAGTATAGCAGGGAGGTGGCTAGGGCTCTTTGAAACACGTAGCCCCTTGCTAATCTAACACTTGCACTCCTGGAATCAGGCTGAGCTAGGTCAAAAGAGATTGGCTTTCCTCCCTTTGCCTTTCAGGCAGGAACCATTTCCCTACCTACCTCAGGCAGCCCACAACTTCTTGTCTCTCCCTATCAATACTTGCTTTCAAAGAAGCATCAGAAACCCATTCACACCTGAATGTGGCTAATAACAGATTAAAGTATATTCTCCCCCAGGGAAATCAGAGATTAAATTGTAAGGAATAATTCTTAAGTGGAATTTAGGCACCAGCTCAAGGATCCGTGCTACAAGAGTACAGTTTGAACTTTACTCTTAGAAAGAAAAAGAAATTACATGGGTCTCCTTTTCTCCAAAGCATTTCTTTTTTTTTTTTTTTTTTCTTTTTTGAGATGGAGTCTCGCTCTGTCGCCCAGGCTGGAGTGCAGTGGCGCAATCTTGGCTCACTGCAAACTCTGCCTCCCGGGTTCATGCCATTCTCCTGCCTCAGCCTCCCAAGTAGCTGGGACTACAGGCACCCGCCACCATGCCCAGCTAATTTTTTCGTATTTTTAGTAGAGATGGGGTTTCACCGTGTTAGTCACGATGGTCTCGATCTCCTGACCTCATGATCCGCCCACCTCGGCCTCCCAAAGTGCTGGGATTACAGGCATGAGCCACCATGCCCAGCCTCTCCAAAGCATTTCTTTACACTTGCAGACTCCCTTGGGTGACAAAGGGAGTTGGTTTTGTTTCAGCTCCTATTTCGAAAACCTAGGATGTGATTTGTCATAAAATTCTGCCACACTGAAGCTAGATATAGCAGCACACTAAGAGAACTCTACCTCCACTGCCCAATGGCACTGCTTCCTTCCCGGCTGCCTGGCCCGAGGGCACAAGCATGGTGGTACTCACCAGCATATTCAAGTGGGGCAGCCCACCATAGGCAGCCACTCCCCCAGCTGCCTCCTCGTCTTCACCTCCTCTTCGTGACCCTGAGTTTCTCCTAGGATGCCTCACTCGCTAAAAGCAAATCAAAAAGAATTTTTCAGATACACCTAAGTTCGAGTATGAGCTTCGCCACTGATGTCACTGAGTGACTGTCTGCTTGAATTTCTCCAAAAGTAGAGTATAAGACAGGTAAATCCTTTGTGATGTGGCTTTGGGGGCAGCAGGGAGGGGACAGGGAGAGAGATTCAGGTCAGCAAACAGAGCTAATATCAATAAGGATGCAGTGTGGGGTCGCTGCTGTGGGCAACAGGAATCAATTCCACCAGGACCCACTGAGAAATTAACAGAATGTCTTCCTGCCCATGGGAGGAAAACTATTCTCTGTCCCGTGATCGTTAACCCTGTGCTTCTGACTGGTGCGTGTTTGAGGTGAGTCTTGGCTCCCTGGGAACCATCCACCTGGGCTGAGCTGGGGGCGCCGGAGGGATGACCACGCTTAGGCAGGTTACCAACCGTTTCCAGAATCTAGGTTCTTCACAGGCAACCTCTGCCTCACAGAGCTGTTATAACCTATAAATGAGAGAACTCCTGAGACACTGTTAGCACAGTGCCTGACCCAAAATAAAAGCTCAATAAATAGCAGCTACTATTCCAGTGCTGCGACTGGAGATGTGGGAGCGCCTCTGTTGAGCCCTAAGGCTCTGAGAGTCTGTAGTCCCCACCCCACCCCCATCTCTCCGGCAGGATCCAGATGGGTAGGACTGGAAGTGACACAGGAAATGGCTGCTGAGGAAGCAAACTGATTTCCAGATCTAGGAAACTCCAACAAGTTTTTGCTTATTTCTCAAAAGAAAGACAACCCCAGTAGGGCCTGGAGTGCATGAGGCAGAGAGGTCTGTAGCTCCGGAGTGGCCAGGTGGGTGGAATCCTCCACTTTTTCAAAGAAGGAACAGTTTTCTTATATGGTTTGCCACTGCCCATGCACCAGGCTGACCCTTCAGAAGAGGAATTCATTCATTCAGAATTCATTCATTTATTCAACAAACCTTCACTTCCTATGTGCCAAGCTCCTTGTTGGAAGCAGGGCCTTCAGAAATGAAAGGTAATCCCCAAGCTAAGAACAGAAAGGTATGGCAATGATGCCCATGCACTATAACAAGTGCCACATTAGAGGCTGCCCTGGAAGGTGAATTCCACCAAAGGGAGCAGCCTGTAAAGGTTTCTCGACAAGAAAGGACACAGCACTTGGCACTCATGAGGCCCTATAAGTCATTCAATGGGCATCAGTGATGCTCCTAAGGACAAGTAATGTTTACTTAAAAAAAAAAAAAAAAAATTTATAGACTGACCAGGGAAGCAGAGGTCAGGATCTAAGAGTTGTCTGCCACACAAGGGAATTTGGCCTCATCCTAAAGCTGATGGAAAGCCACACCAAAGAATGTATTCAGTACCCCTCAGTCCATCCCCCCTGCTGTGGTTTGAATGTGTCTCCTCTAAAATTCAGGTGTTGAAACTTTTTTTTTTTGAGACAGAGTTTCGCTCTTGTTGCCTAGGCTGGAGTGCAATGGCACGATCTCAGCTCACTGCAACCTCTGCCTCCCAGGTTCAAGTGATTCTCCTACCTCAGCCTCCCAAGTACCTGGGATTACCTGCATGTGCACCACGCCCCGCTAATTTTGCATCTTTTGTAGAGACCAGGGTTTCACCATGTTGGTCAAGCTGGTCTTGAACTCCTAACCTCAGGTGATCCACCCACCTCAGCCTCCCAAAGTGCTGGGATTATGGGTATGAGCCACAGTGCCCGGCCAGGTGTTGAAACTTAATGGCCAGTGTGATGGTATTGATGTGGGACTTTAAGAGGTATTTAGGTCAGGAGGACTCCTCCCCTTATGAATGGGATTAAGGCCCTTATAAAAGGGGCTTCACAAGCATTCAGCTCTCTTGCCCTTCACTCCTGCCCTGTGAAGACACAGCGTTCCTCCCCTCCAGGGGATGTAGCACCGAGGAGCCATCTTGGAAGCAGAGAGACCAGGTCCTCTGTAGCCAGCACCTTGATCTGGAACTTCCCAACCTCCAGAACTGTGAGAAGCTGTCTTTTACAGATTTCTCCATCTCAGGTATTTTGTTGTAGCAGCACAAATGGACTAAGACACCCCTCATTGTCATAAATGCTGCAACTTCTACATCAACAGTGATGTTCTAATCTATAAATGAAGACAGAATCAAAAGCAAACAATAGGCCTCTTTGCAAATAAACTTTTGGTAGCTGTTTAAAATCACCACAAACAACCAAGACCTTTCTTCCCTTGCCTTTGCTAATTGAAAATTTTTGGCCAAGCACAGTGGCTCACGCCTGTAATCCCAGCACTTTGAGAGGCCAAGGCAGGCAGATCACTTGAGGCCAGGAGTTCGAGAACAGCCTGGCCAACATGGTGAAACCCCATCTCTGCTAAAAATACAAAAATTAGCTGGGCGTAGTGGTGCGCATCTGTAGTCCCAGCTACTCAGGAGGCTGAGGCATGAGAATCATTTGAAACTGGGAGGCAGAGGTTGTAGTGAGCTGAGATGGTAGCACTGTACTCCATCCTGGGAGACAGAGCAAAACTCTGTCTCAAAAAAGAAATGAGAAGAAAATTGTTCATACACTATCCTGAGTAATCTTTATCCTTTCACTAAGAAAGTTCATAGCATTGCTGTGGAGTCCCAGGTACAATACTGTGATGATTAATACTGAGTGTCAACTTGATTGGATTGAAGGACACAAAGTATTGATCCTGGGTGTGTCTGTGAGGGTGTTGCCAAAAGAGATTAACATTTGAGTCAGTGGGCTGGGGAAGGTAGATCCACCCTTAATCTGGTGGGCACAATCTAATCAGCTTCCAGCAAATATAAAGCAGGCAGAAAAATGTGAAAAGGAGAAATGGGCGTAGCCTCCCCCAGTCTACATCTTTCTCTCATGCTGGATGCTTCCTGCCCTCAAATATTGCACTCCAAGTTCTTCAGTTTTGGGACTGACTGGCTCTCCTTGCTCCTCAGCTTGCAGACAGCCTATTGTGGGACCTTGTGATCCTGTAAATTAATACTTAATAAAATCCCATATATATATATTCATTCAATGAATATATATATATCCTATTAGTTCTGTCTCTCTAAGAGAACCTGACTAATACAAATACATACTGAATGGATAGATGAATGGGAAGGGGGACTATCGGGGATAACCTCACCCCCAATATTTATCATGGGTTGTTTTCTATTTCCCTAAGCATCTCGGCTGGTTTGAGAAATAAAGGGAAAGAGTGCAAGAGAGAAATTTAAAGCTGGGTGTCCGGGGGAGACATCACATGTTGGCAGTTTCCGTGATGCTCCCCGAGCCGTAAAACCAGCAAGTTTTTATTAGTGATTTTCAAAAGGGGAGGGAGTGCATGAATAGGGTGTGGGTCACAGAGATCACATACTTCACAAGGTAATAAAATATCACGAAGCAAGTGGAGACCGGGCAAGATCACAGGATGGGGTGAAATTAAAATTGCTAATGAAGTTTTGGGCACGCATTGTCATTGATGACATCTTATCAGGAGACAGGGTTTGAGAGCAGACAACCTGTCTGACCAAAATTTATTAGGCAGGAATTTCCTTGTCCTAATAGGCCTGGGAGTGCTACAGGAGATCGGAGCTTATTTCGGCTTCCACCGTAAAAGGCAGTCACCTTAAGGGGGCCATCTATAGACCTACCCTCAGGGCGCATTCTCTCTCTCAGGGATGTTCCTTGCTGCGAAAAAGAATTTAGCGATATTTCTCCTATTTGCTTTTGAAAGAAGAGAAATATGGCTCTGTTCCACCTGGCTCACTGGCACAGTCAGGCTCCAAGTCTTATCTCCCTTGTTCCCTGAAGATTGCTGTTATTCTTTTCTTTTTTAAGGTGCCCAGATTTCATATTGTTCAAACACACATGTTCTACAAACAATTTGTGCAGTTAACGCAATCATCATAGGGTCCTGAGGCGACATTCATCATCCTCAGTTTACAAAGAAGATGACGGGATTAAGAGATTAAAGTAAAGACAGGCATAGGAAATCACAAGGGTATTGATTGGGGAAGTGATAAGTGTCCATGAAATCTTCACAATTTATGTTCAGAGACTGCAGTAAAGACAGGTGTAAGAAATTATAAAAGTATTAATTTTAGGGAACTAATAAATGTCCATGAAATCCTCACAATTTGTGTTCTTCTGCTGCGGCTTCAGCCAGTCCCTCCGTTCGGGGTTCCTGACTTCCCTCAACAGGGGACAACGGTAATAATGATAAATGCAATGAGCAAGGATGCATACCTGCTTGCACAGACATAGACTGTCTTTAATAACAGTAATTGCCTCCAGGGAGGGCAGCTGAATTCTAGAGTTTGAGGGTGAAAGAGAGACTTACTTCTCACTTTTCACTCTTTCAAAGTACTTAAATTTGTCACAAAATTAATCATAAAAAAAAGTTTTAAGTAAATATAAGTGCTGTCAATACCCTCCAGCCAAAGACCACCAGGATCACAACTATGATCAAATAAAACTGGTTTTATTTATTTGCCACAATAAGGGAGAACACACACCATGGGGATCTGCGGGGCATCTCAGTAAGAGAATGTTAGAAAGGACTTATAGGATTTAGCTTGTGTCAGGAGATTTTGAGGAGGATTCAAGGAAACAAGGCTTTCTTTGCCCTGGATTGGATCCTGCCAGGAAGCAGGGGTAACTCTCTGATTACAGTCTTAACCATAAGTATCTTAACAGTTTGAGTCTAGAAAGAGAAAGGAAAGGAGCAAAGTTAAAGGTGCTTTTGATGAAGCAGCAGCAGTCACTCTTAAGCAGGCTGGGGGAATGGGTGTTTGGTCATTTTTGTAGTTTAGATGATATATTTAGTCCATTCTCACATTGCTATAAAGAACTATTCAAGACTGGGTAATTTATAAAGAAAAGAGGTTTAATTGGCTCACAGTTCTGCAGGCTGTACAGGTAGCATGGCTGAGGAGGCCTCAGGAAACTTACAATCATGACAAAAGACAAAGGGGAAGCAGGCATGTCTTCACATGGCAGAGCCGGAGAGAGAGAGCAGAGCGGAGGGTGCCATACAATTTGAAACAGGCAGATCTCATGAGAACTCTATCCTGAGACAGCACTCAGGGGATGGTGCTAAACCATCAGAACCCACCTGATGATCCAACCACCTCCCACCAGGCCCCACCTCCAACACTGGGGACTAAAGTCAACATGAGATTTGGGTGGGGACACAGAGCCAAACCACATCAAATAATAATTTATTTTGCCTGTGTTCAGACATGATTACAGAGTAATCTTATTTTTGTCTTTATGCATCAGGTTAACAAAGTGACCTGGTCTGAAGGTGGTGTTTCCAGAAATTGTTTATGTTCAACAGAGCACCTCCATCTAGCTGTAGAGCCAGGCCAGCTCCTATTAACACTAAGGCCTGCTGCCAGGGTTGCTTTTCTCTTTTTCAGTGCCTTTCAATCAAAGGAGTACAGATGTTAATTCAATTCTTTACTTTTACTATACTGCCTGAGTGGTACAGAAATTGACCTGATATTTTAAAAATTATTGATTGAATACCAAGTAAGGATCACTTCAGCAACTTTTTGAGACACCAAAGTCCTTTAATAGAAGATATTCTAAAACTCCAGTGGGCAAGAGCTTTGAGGATGGGCCTGCTGTTGGCTGGGACGCAGTGGGGATCAGTCAGGCTCTACGACCACCCATAGGTATGACAGTGAAATCATTTGGACTTATCGGTGGGCTGGCAGAGGTTAATGTCAGCTTGGCCATCCCATCTTCAAGAACTGTTCCTATTCAAATCCAGAAGTTCCTGCTCTGGGGAGGTCGGCAGGGAGCGGCAGGGGGAAGAACTTCTTAAAGTATCATCAATGCCTGAGACCAAGAAAGCAGGGAAACCTGGCATGGGGCTTTCTCATGGACAAGCCCACACTGGGAATTAAGGAACCTGATTTCTGGATAATTTCTCCCACCAGCCCTCCACATTGTCAAGTCCCTGGCCCCTCTGTGGCCATCAGTTTGCTTGTCTATAAAATGGCAAGGGGAGAGGAAAGGTGGAGGTAAACTAGACTTTTGTATTATCTTTTCCAGTTCTCTCTTCCTTAACTCTGGGGTGTGGCTGCTCCCAAGGCAGATGATGGGCAGGTTTCAAACTCTTCTTGAAAAGGTTAGAGACCAGGTGCACTGGAGTAAAACCAGCAGATTTGGCAGGAAAAACACAGCCTTTATGGCAGGCATGCAGGCTTACATCAGGTGAATCCTCAAGCAGTTACACCTCCCCACAGCTGTGTCAATGCTTAACCCCAACAAGTGAAGCAAGGCAGGAATAGAACCAAGCCTCCCTGAAAGGTTTGGCAGGAAGTTAGCTGATAAACTTCAGGACAATGGGGAAGAGAAGAAAGGAGTTAGAGGAGGATTCTGGAAATGGCTCTCCCTGATGTAGACTGTTTTGTAGTTGGGGGTTGGAGGGACCTATGATCTGAATGTAGCCCCTAAAATTGATAGCTAAAACTTAATGGCTAGTGTGATAGTATTAAGAGGTGGGATGTTTAGGAGATGACAAAGTCATGAGTGCAGAGCCCTGACGGGTGGGATTAGGGCCCTTATAAAAGGGCTTGAGGGAGTGGGTTCATGCTCTTCTGCTCTTCCAGCATGTGAGGGCACAGCAATGGGGTGCCATCTTAGAGGCAGAGAGCAGCCCTCACCAGACACAGAATGCTGGCATGTTGATCTTGGACTTCTCATGCTCCAGAACTGTGAGAAATAAATGTCTGCTCTTTATAAATTACCCAGTCTGCAGCCGGGCACGATGGCTCACGCCTGTAATCCCAACACTTTGGGATGCCAAGGGAGGCAGATCACCTGAAGTCAGGAGGTCAAGACCAGTCAGACCAACATGGAGAAAGCCCATCTCTACTAAAATACAAAATTAGCTGGGCATGGTGGCGCATGCCTATAATCCCAGCTACTCCGGAGGCTGAGGAAGGAGAATCACTTGAACCTGGGAGGCGGAGGTTGTGGCGAGCTGAGATCATGCCACTGCACCCCAGCCTGGGCAACAAGAGCAGCAAAAAAAAAAAAAAAAAAAAAAAAAATTACCCAGTCTGCGGTATTTTGTGATAGCAACAAGAACAGGCTAAGATAGAAAGTGATGGTTTCTTTTCCTTGGCATCCCATACTTCCACCTCTTTCCTGTTAAAAGAACCCAATAAAAGAGGACACAAACAAATGGAAGAACATACCATGCTCATGGATAGGAAGAATCAATATTGTGAAAATGGCCATACTGCCCAAGGTAATTTATAGATTCAATGCCATCCCCATCAAGCTACCAATGAGTTTCTTCACAGAATTGGAAAAAACTGCTTTAAAGTTCATATGGAACCAAAAAAGAGCCTGCATTGCCAAGACAATCCTAAGTCAAAAGAACAAAGCTGGAGGCATCATGCTACCTGACTTCAAACTATACTACAAGGCTACAGTAACCAAAAACAGCATGGTACTGGTACCAAAACAGAGATATAGACCAATGGAACAGAACAGAGTCCTCAGAAATAATACCACACATCTACAACCATCTGATCTTTGACAAACTTCACAAAAACAGGAAATGGGTAAAGGATTCCCTATTTAATAAATGGTGCTGGGAAAATTGGCTAGCCATAAGTAGAAAGCTGAAACTGGATCCTTTCCTTACTCCTTATACGAAAATTAATTCAAGATGGATTAGAGACTTAAATGTTAGATCTAATACCATAAAAACCCTAGAAGAAAACCTAGGTAATACCATTCAGGACATAGACATGGGCAAAGACTTCATGTCTAAAACACCAAAAGCAATGCCAACAAAAGCCAAAATTGACAAATGGGATCTAATTAAACTAAACAGCTCTGCACAGCAAAAGAAACTACCATCAGAGTGAACAGGCAACCTACAGAATGGGAGAAAATTTTTGCAATCTACTCATCTGACAAAGGGCTAATACCCAGAACCTACAAAGAACTCAAACAAATTTACAAGAAAAAAACAAACAACCCCATCAAAAAGTGGGCAAAGGATATGAACAGACATTTCTCAAAAGAGGACATTCATACAGCCAACAGACACATGAAAAAATGCTCATCATCACTGGCCATCAGAGAAATGCAAATCAAAACCACAATGAGATACCATCTCACACTAGTTAGAATGGCAATCATTAAAAAGTCAGGAAACAACAGGTGCTGGAGAGGATGTGGAGAAATAGGAACACTTTTACACTGTTGGTGGGATTGTAAACTAGTTCAACCATTATGGAAGACAGTATGGCAATTCCTCAAGGATCTAGAACTAGAAGTACCATATGACCCAGCCATCCCATTACTGGGTATATACCCAAAGGATTATAAACCATGCTGCTATAAAGACACATGCACACGTATGTTTATTGTGGCACTATTCACAATAGCAAAGACTTGGAATCAACCCAAATGTTCATCAGTGACAGACTGGATTAAGAAAATGTGGCACATATATACCATGGAATACTATGCAGCCATAAAAAAGGATGATTTTGTGTCCTTTGTAGGGACATGGATGCAGCTGGAAACCATCATTCTCAGCAAACTATCGCAAGAACAGAAAACCAAACACCGCATGTTCTCACTCATAGGTGGGAACTGAACAATGAGATCACTTGGACTCTGGAAGGGGAACATCACACACCAGGGCCTATCATGGGGAGGGGGGAGGGTAGAGGGATTGCATTGGGAGTTATACCTGATGTAAATGACGAGTTGATGGGTGCTGATGAGTTGATGGGTGCAGCACACCAACATGGCACAAGTATACATATGTAACAAATTTGCACATTATGCACATGTACCCTAGAACTTAAAGTATAATAATAATAAAAAAAAAAAACAAAAAAACCCTTCAGATATGGGCTGACTGTGCTTTCAGTAAGCTGTTCAGTTTACTGAAATGGCCCAGGGAACCATTTGCTTTAGATGGAAGGACAGTTCATTTTTCTGGTAAAATCTGACCCAGAACATTTGAGACCCAAACTGCCTGGTGCTCTGACCGGGGTTATTGCTGAGGTTTCCAGACATCAAATCCACACTTGGGGTGCTTCAGGTCACCATGGACCCACCATTAGCATGAACATCCTTTGTCAATTGTCTCCAGAAACCAAATTACCTGAAATGGGACAAGAGAAGGCCCTGTATTCCTCCACTTCTCAAGTCCTCACATTGTAAAACTGTCCTGTTATTTACTTAGGGAAAAGTAAAGGGAGTTTTAAGATCTGCATGTAAACTTTATAGTATTAATTGTTGCATTTAAATAATTCTATTTTGCAACAAATAGAACACTGGTTTTGAAAGACCCCCCAAGCTCTTTTTATGTGTCTAGTTAATTAAGGGTTTTCTCTCTGATCCTCCTTTCCTGTCTTCCCTTCCTTTTAATTCTCTGGTTTCTTTCCATAACCCCAAGAGACAGCCACAGGCACTGCTCAAACCATTAATGAGAGATTTGAGACTGGGCAGCTTGAAAGCCTCCAGTGAAAATTTCTAAACTCTACCCCTTGGGGGAAGTGGACTAATTGTCATTTTGTGCATAGGAAAGATTCTGTTTCTCCCTGGAGTCTCGCAGGAGCAATGGATTAAGTGTTTTGTTTTTAAATATATTTGAACTCATGGACTATTACTTTCTAGAGACCTTGTAGCAGATGTATTGAGTTCCCTGACTCACACTCTCTTGCCCTTATCCTGATTTCAGACATGGCTGGGGTGGGCCATTTCCTGTGGGTCTCACCTCATTGCACTGTGGATGCATCTTCCTCTTTGATTGGGGGAACTGTGAAGGAGCTGACAACCCCGGGGCAACCCTTGATAGGTGGGAGATAAGAACCCATGAATGAATGCTCCATCTGCCATCCTACACTTCCAGAGGCATTCCACACTCTTATAAGAGGTCCTAGGGGGAAGGACATGTGGGGGCTCCCTCCATGATGCACCCCTGTAGTGGCTTTCCTGCCTCCCTAACTCTCTCACCACTCCCTCCATCACTCCTGCTCCCTCCCATATCTTGTCCAAATATTGAAAGCCTCGGGCTCTGCTTTCAAGAGACACAGAACATGACAGAATAGCCAGAGGAGAGAACTGGGCTCATAGAGCCTTGGCCATCATTTTGTCATGGAGGATGGTTAAGAAAAAGACTCAGATTCAAATCCCAACTTTGCCTCTTGCAAGCTGTGTGTGTATATCCACAAATTAACTTCTCTGGAGTGAGTAGCAATTAGAAAACATCAAAAGTTACAGATAAAATGATCAGCAAGGGGAGTCATTTCACTCACTAGGATTCATAAGAAAGCTGCCTGTATAGAGGACAGCATCTTTTAGCCTTCAAGGGCTAAAGGGACAGAAACTTTAAACTTGAGTCCAGCCATCCAGTGCACACAAAACAGTCATGGCCTGCACTGCTCCTTCAGGTTCCTCCACCTGCCTCGACACTCTCCCAGCCCTACACATGAGGAGGCATGAGGCATATTGTGGCTTGTGGCCTTCATTCTGAACCTTGACCTGTGACCAGTCCTTCCATTTCCATCCTACTCCTGTCACTCCTTTACTTTGTCAATCAGCCAGTGCTTACCCTCACTATACAATTGACCAAAGGGACCATTTACTTTGGAAGGACAACTCCTCTTCTCGGCAAAATCTAATCCAGGATGTTTGCTGCTGAAGTCAACAGTAAATAAACACTGCCTCAGGCATGCACCCATTTCTGTCCTCACCTGACTCCACAGAACCAAGCCTCCATAAAAACCTCACGTTCTACTCTTCAGCATAACCATACTGTCTCAAGCCACCCTGGGACCACCCCTTCTGTTATAATTTAGCACTGGGTTCCTCACCCTGGCACTGCCCTGACCTCCCTCCTGCTGGATAAGCCCAGCCTCACAAGCAGAACATTGGCAGGGACAGCTGGAGATACGCAGTGCCAAGGTGAGTGCTACATTACAGTGGACAAGAGGATCTCCCCCAACCACACAGTAGTCTGGAAAAAGCAAAAACAGGGGCTGAAGCTTGCACCACTTTTTATTCCAGGGTGTGAGGATAACATCCAGACAAGCATGGGTTGCCTGGGGAGTCACCAGACAGAGAACCCACGGGCTGGAATGCTATTACCCTAGTTTACCAGAATGCTTATCTGTGGCCATCCCTGCACACTCTAGAATTCCCCCGTAGCCATAGGACTTTTTCTCTTTTCTCTTAAGGGATCAGAGATAAGGGAATTAACCTGAAATGTACAAGTAGGCAACAAAGTGCTCCCAAAATGGAGAGTCGGCTATTCCAACTCCAGCCCCCAGAGTCTGACCCATCCTGAGGTGCTCTGCCCACACCTGAAGAGCTGTAAACTCAGTCCCACTCACTGCCTTTCATCACTTCCAGGGTTCCATTTCCTCCTCCTTCCCAGCTCCCAGACACTTCCAAGCTAACAGAAACCCTCTGGCTGTTGTTTTGTTTTTTGTTTCTCATTGATTAGCCCAGGTAATAGTCTCAGTATCACCCAAGGCTACTGGAAACCAAATAAATACTGAGGTGATTTATCTCAAGAAAGCCATGTGCATGGTTATCCACAACCAGTAGCCCCTGTGCTGGAAATGTGGACTGAGAAAGACTATGGGAGAAGGAGATGGGAGACTCAATCAGTCCCAGCCCTTGTCCTCACCCTACCCAGTTAGGCCACAAGACACTGCACTCTGTCCACCTAGGGGGCTGTGAGGCAGCCAAGGAGCATGGCAGGGTGGATGAGCTGAGTCAGAGCACAAAGGCCTTCCCTTCTCTCTGTTCCCCACTCCTCACTCCACAAGGCTTGGCTCAGCTTGGACCCAGGATGGGTATTTCAACAGAGGAAGAGGCAAGAGCCCTAAGTCAAGTGCAAATCCCCTCCACACCTCCCACATCCTTACCCACACTTTCTCCAACCCCTTCCCCTTGCTAAGGTCAGTCCTACTGTATCACACACACACGACACACACACTTGCATACACACAAACACACATGTCACCAGGACTCCAAATACTCCCTTTGAGCATTGCTCGACTATGTGCAAAGTCCTCTTCTCCCCACTGTGTACAGAAATGGGGCTTTCTGTCTTGGTGACGTCTCTCTGCTCTTACCTAGGAAGTCAAAGCTTTCCCTACTCTCACTGCAGGGAGGACAGAGATCAGTCCCCTGTCCTGCTTTCGAACTGCAGTTCCACCAGCCTCTCTGCAGCCAATCTCTCCACTCTTGGTGTCTCTCCTACAAGCCTACAGGACATTGTCCCATCTTACATGGTTACTTTCTCTGCACTCAGCCCCTGAAGGTGAAGGAGAAGGTCATGGTGCTGAAGCGAGAGTGGCAGGGCCATGTTCACTGCCTTAGCTGTTCCAGAGCTACAGAACCTTTGAATGAGTCACCTCTCTGGGCCTGGGCTTCTCGCCTGGAGAATTCAGCCTTCCATTCCTTGCTGCATCTCCTACTACACCTTGCTGTGTCTCCCCAGCTCATCCAGGCCGTAGAACCTTCCCCACACTGACTGAAGCCTCAGTGCTGAGACCTTATGCTTTTGGGTCACTGGAGAAGTTGGATCCCCACCATCCCCCACACTGGGATCCCTCCATTGGGCCACTTCAGGTGACATCCTGGCACTGAACTGTGGCCTGGACATGTCCCAAACCCAGGAAGACCTCGTTATCCATTTTCCTTCATCCTCACTCCAGAGTTGCTGAGTTTGGCTAGAAAAACCCTGTGTCTATGTTGCCTGATTCCACTATAAATTCACCCACTAGAACCTGTATGGGGCTCTGGGTAACTCAGACACTCTTCTGTTTGGCCCTGATTCTAAGTTGCACCTAGCCCAGTAACTGGTTCAAATCTCCCCTGGGACCCTGGGATGCCCACCACACACTGCCATAGGAGGGATTCACACCCAATTGCTGCATAAGAGAGGGCTGTGAACCAAATATTAGATGAGAATCACACACCTTGAAGTCAGGAAGGATTTTGGGGGACCCCCATTTCTCAGAAACTGAGGCTCCCAATCTTACTTCCCAGTCAGGGCAGGTTTGGGGCAACGACTCCACCAGGGGACTTACTCCAAGCAGTGATGATGCCACCAGCAAGGATCATGGAGGGCTGGAGAATGGAGACCTTATTTGAATTCCGGCTCTTCCTGTCTTCCTCTAGAAGCCACAGAAGCATTGACACCTGGCTCTGCTTTCTGGAGAACCCAGGCTGAGGGGTGTGCTTCCGTAAGAATGCATTCCTTCAGCAGCCCATGGAGGTGGGTGACCTGAGGCTGACGCATGGTAGTACCCACCTTCCAGGGTGGGCAGCCTGGATATAGCACAGATGTCCAGGCAGGGAGAGCTGGTTTTAGGGAGGCCCAGCACAGGAGCTGCAGGTGGCCCAATTCCATGAGGAAGGAGGGAGGAAACAACTTAGACAGTGGGAAGAGAAGGAGCAGTAGGCAGGGCCAGGCACTGTTCAGCTGGAAGACCCTCCCTGCTCAACATCCAAAATAGTTTTGGAAGTAGGGACATTGAGGAGCTGTAAAAAGTGGTCTCTGAACCAGTGAGAAATGACTGCTCACCTCCAAGTGACTGTATTCCTCTTCCTTTCCATGGAGTTCCTGGAAAGGAGTGGGAACCTGGCTGCAGAAGGCCAGGAGGAGGGAGGTGATGCCCGGGGGGTCTCAGGCAGGTCCCTGGCACCTCCAGAGATCTTCTTGTATTTGTCTTTTATCTACTGCAGGGCCTGGGCCACAAAAGAGGCAAGTCTGCCATGTCACCCCTTCACCCTTTGGCTGCTGAGTCATAGGAATGCCTGGAGGAAACCAAGGAAGAGGCCACAGCAGCCTGGCTGGGGGTGGTTAGAAAGATTTCAATAGTTAAACCTATCAGGGTTGCCCCACTCTGACCTGGCTGTGGCTCCCCTGTCAGGCCACATTCAAAGGAGTAATTAAAGAGAATGAAATGAAGGAATAATAAGTGGGCAAGATTAAAGTGACCAGCAAAGGGTAGTGAAGCACCAGGAACCAGCAACAGTGATTCCCAGCATGAAGGGCCCAAGTGGGGAGCCAGTTGGTGGTTGAGGGGGTGTCAGTGGCCTCACAGGAGCTATAGTCCTTGGCGGACACAGCCACTGCCTTCAGGAAGGGGGCCAGGGAAACATGTGACCTCCCCAGTTCTACCCCTGAGTGAAAGCCTGAAAGCAAGGGAGCCTCCATGATGCAGTATAGAGGTCAGCTCGGCACCACGCCAGGCAGAGAAGGGTGGGGAGTGGATCTGGAGGGCCAAAAACACATCCAGACTCTGGTCTTGTCCATTACTGTAATATTTCTTCCCATGTCTTGAGGATCCCAGAGGTGCATTTATCCCTTCACCATTAACCGTGCCACCTGTTCAGATCCTGGTCTTCCCACTGAAAGACAGCATTCCTGCAACCCAATTTGTTCTTATGTTTAATGAGTAGGTCTCAGCTCTGATGGCACCTCCACCAGCCTCACTGGAAGCCATGGTCCTCTGTGGTCCTGTGATGCTTTGCATATGATGTGCCTACCCTGGCTTGCCCACCACCCCCACACCCTCAACTCCTCTGCTCTACTCCTTATCTTTTTTATTCTGTACTTACTAACACTACATATAATATGTTTGCTATTTATTACAGTCTCTCCTGACTAGCATGTGAGCTCATAGGGCAGCAAATTTTGTTTCGTTCATTGCTATACCCTAAGCTCCTAGAACAGTGACTGGCACAGAGTGGTAGTCAATAAATGCATCAAATGAATAAACATGTTCTGCCTCACTTTCTGATGAGTGTTCTGCCTTCTGTCTTCCCACCACACTGAAAGACCTGGAGAGAGGTTTGGTCTTATTTATGTCCGTGTTCTCCAGGGTGCCTGGCACACTGCATAGCTTGTAGTAAGATGCACAAATGCTTTTGTAATTGAACTATTCACTCCATAAGGACCCGTCCCCGGGTGGCGTGGAGAGGAGGCATTGTTGAAGGACTTCCATGAGACCAATGCTGGGGGTCGGCTTGGAAGTCTAGTCTCAGTTCCTCCCTCTGGACTGGTTCAGGACAACACTTATGGGTCACAAGAGGGGTGCTCAGGGCCACAGAAAACCTGAGGACCACTGTTCCCCCTCCACTGGGCTGAGCTTGGGTATGCATGCACAGAGGGTAGTGCCCCCGAATATGACTCAGGACAATACACAGAGCCCTTTCCAAGACAGTCGTGTGTTCACCCCAAGAGGAACTTCAGCTCTGACTACTCTCTTCTAACTGGAACTACACACAAGATTTGGTATAACTGTTTTCTCTAGGTTCTCAAAGGCCTGTGTGGCCCAGAAAATGTTAAGAAGTACCAGCCTGGAGGACCCCTGGGAGAACCCCAGAATCTTTCCACCGTCACCCACCACCACCTTGCTGAGCCCCCAGCAGGCCCAGTTCAGATAATGGAGCACACACAAAGCCTTCTGCAAGGCAGCACACTCACTCCCACCTCCATGTGTCTGCAACAAGCTCAGGGCAGCTGGCGGTAGAGGCCTCTTCCCACCATGCTGCCCTGGGCTCTACCCTTGACAGACGCTTCCAGACTTGAGGATAAATTTGAGTTTATTTTAGGGGAAAAAAAATGCTTAAAGCACAAATTACAGAGAGGAGGAGCTGAGATCCTTCAGAGGCCTGAGCTTCTACTCCTTTCCCTTAAGGTTCCTCCAAAGCAACAGCTCCATAAAATCCTTCAGCTCCCCAGCCCCACACCGAGAACCCCACATGTTGATTGGATCAGCCAAATCTACAACAGTCATGCAGATAAGTCCTAAGGAGAATACTGAAGGGTTTTTCTTCTCCCTCGAGCCTAGCATGAATAAGTCCCCAAATTTCTAGTCTGGCAGAATGGCAGACCCTGTCTCCAGATCCAAAGAATCACCTAGACACCCCCTCAGGCTCCTGGGCCTGGGACCGCAGCTGCACAGCCACCCCCACTCCCCTCAGAGCCGAGAGGAGAAGCCTGCCACTGCGATGTTCTCCCCGGTGATGTAGCTGGCATCTGGAGAGCACAGGAAGGACACGACTCCTGCACAGTCCTCCGGCTCCCCAATCCTGGATGGAAGGAGGACACAGTGTCAAGCATCTTGTACTCTGATTCTGCTGCTCTGGGGCTCACAGACGATAGGTGGGAGTGGGCTTTATGGGGAACAAGGTGGACGCAACAGGGCTAATTGCACCCTCCAGGGCCATGTGGACTCCAGATTTCAGCAAAAAAGAATTGTCAGATGACAGGGAGGGGTCTGCTCTTGCAATAGACTCAACTGCTCCTGCCCAGCCATACACAGACCACCAAATCTCCAAATCCCACTTGCCTCTGCATCTGAAGATACTCCCTGAGGTACTTGAGGAGAGACTCATTCCCATGTAACTGGGGAAAGGGAAGAAATGAAAGAGTCAGTGCTACTAAAACAAGGAGATGGGCAGGGCCCCGGGAAGGCCACCAGGCAGAGCACCTAGGGCAGGTTTGCCCTTCTCAAAAGAAGGAGCATCTTTTCAGGATGGATGGACTGCACCATGGCTGAGTTCAGAGAACAATGAAGACCTCAGTCATAAGCATGCTGACCTAAGGATTCAGTCACCCCTTTATCCCTTAGTCACTGGGCAGGGTTCCCACTTAGCCAGACTGGGAGATGGAGGACACACCCAATCCTCACCACTTTGCTGAAGTCAGTCTTGATTACTCCTGGAACCAGGCAGTTTACCCGGATGTCCTTGGGGGCCAGCTCCAATGCCAGTGTTCTAGTGAGAGCCAGCAGCGCTGTCTTGCTGACATTGTAGACACCCAGCTCCTGGAAGGGGAATTGAGAGAGTGATTAGGATATGGGAGAGTGGGGGAAAGCATTGGTTGGATTTCTCACCTACAGGGATCTCACAGGCGCAGCAGCCGTCCCACCCACATGGAGACAAGCTCAGCCCAGGGCAGCAGGAGGATGGTGGGGGTCTGTCTCAGGCATTTTCTCTGTAAGGCTCTGAGGAAGAGGACAAAGTTGCCCTTCACCCTACACCACTGAGGAGCACAAGGACCAAGCACTTACCACTCTTGGAAAATAAGCTGCAACGGAAGAGACCAGGGTGACAGCACCCTTCCTGAGATGAGACAAACACAAGAGAAGCTGAAGCTAAGAGCTTACCACTGATGGTGATACCATCAGGCGGTCACTAAATGATGTAACCCTCACAGAAGCAACACAGGTCCTATTACTATCCCCATCTCAGAGTTCAAGAAACTGAGACTCAGAGAGGTTTAGTACCAGCCAATACATGGCAGAGCTGGGATTCCATCCCTATTTCTCATAAATACTATGTCCATGCTCAGAACCCTTATACTCTGCTTCCTCTCTTGCCGGGTGCTTGAAGGACAGTGCAGGGTGGATTTGGTGAACAGGCACCCAAGGCTGATGGTGAGTGCCTATCCATGGGCAACCTCTAAGGAGCAGATGGGGTAAGGGAGACCTGAAGTGACGGTCAGGAACTTTCCTTCTACTGAAGACAGCCCCTAGCCAGTTCCTAAGGGTGTGTCTGTGAGGAGTACAATCAGATCTGCAGGACCTAGAACACAGGCAGGATCCCTGGAGACCAAGCGCGGGCATGAGGAAGGCTTTTTCCTATGGAGAGGAATGGAGCTAACCCTGTCATTGGTTTTAAGTTGGTAAGAACAGAGAGCAGGTAAGGTAACAATGACCAGCCAACAGGGTCAAGGAACTAAAGCATAGCCTTGTACCAAACCTGCTGATGTCAAGGCCAAGGAGACTATGCCTGGGCCCCTGGAATACTGCTCTCATCCTGCAGCCACTGGAATTGGGAATGGCAGCCACACAGAAGGTGAGGCAGGACAAGATAAGGGATGTGGAGATCCCAGAGAGACCTCTTCTGTCCTCCACCCACTACCGGCTGTGCTACTGACTCTACTTTGGTGCCCAACTCAGGTCCCCAACTCCCACTGGTCCCCACCTCCACCCTGCAGTACCTCTTCTCCATGTAGGGCAGCAACTGGCTCAGCAGCAAGGCTGGGGACTTCACATTCACATTTAGGATCTGAAATCAGACCAAAGCATGGATGAGGGCAGAGACATGGTCAACCCAGGTCCTGATCTCATAAGACGCTTGGAGCCCTGTAATTTGTGCAGCAGACCCAATTTGTGTGCAGGTAAGAGAAACTAATCCCCCTTCTGACTAGTGCAAGAGGTATTTCCAATTTGCTAATGGTTTCATAGGCAGGCAGGCTAAGTCACAGGCCTGTGAGCAGAGCCCTGAAAATGTGAATTGTTCAGGACTGACACGAGGAAGGAAATGTTCAGGCCTTTCAAAGAAAATGGGGACTGGGGGCAGTGGGTCATGTCTGTAATCTCAGCACTTTAGGAGACCAAGGTGGGAGGATTACTCAAGGTCAAAAGTTCAAGACCAGCCTGAGCAACATAGTGAGACCCTGTCTCTACAAGAAATTTTTTAAATAATTGGCCTGGTGTGGTAGTGCACACCTGTAATCCTAGCTACTCAGGAGGCTGAGGCAGGAGGATCCCTTAAGCCCAGGAGTTTGAAGCTGCAGTGCGCCATGATCACGCTACTGCACTCCAGCCTGGGTGGCAGAGTGAGATCCTGTCTCTTAAAAAAAACAGCAACAACAAACTGTAAGCAGAGGCCTCTGGAGAAAGACTGAAGACAGTCTGATGGAGCGGAAGCAGGTGCTAGAAGCAAGGGAGATTTCTGGAACAGTCTTTTTTGTCTCTCTGAGCTTTCATTTGCTTGTGCTCTCGCCTTGTCCCCACAGAATTTAAGGCATACTCACAATGCAACAGCATAAAACAAATCAAATAGGTACAATGTGTGAAGAAATGGAGAAAAGGAAAAATCAGTGCAGAAAAATAAGAAAAAGCAAGAGTGAGGTTGGTGCCTACAGTTCACAGCATGTGATAAGGACTGAGCATTTACTCTATTACTTGGTTACCAAAAGGCAGGCTGTGAAGGCCTACACACACCAGATTGTCGCAGACTTGGCTCTGAGCTTTCCTGCAGCCAATACAAACAGGGAGACAAAACAGAATTGCCATTCTGGGAGCTAGATGTCTATGCTGATCCCGCTTGTGACTAAAGTCTGAATCCAGGCTAAGCCACACAGGTCCTGAAACTCTGGAGGATCTGTCTGGTGGGTCTGGGAACAGGGGAGAAGTGAGAGAGGAAGTGGCAAGGAAAGATGCAGAGGCAGAGCCTGGGAGCTAAGGCAGAGCGCCAGGTGGGACTGACATGGCACCAGGAACCCCTCCTGCAGGGATCTATCCTGATTCAGGTCATCTGCATCCTGCATCTCTAGGGAATGAGACTGCACACCTGCAACTGACCAGGACTGTTCAATGTTTTTTCCACTCCCCGATCTCATGCCCACTCAATCCCTTGGATGTGGGCGGGGGAAATACTTAAGCTGAATGTTGCTGTGACCCATTTGATGACACGTTACCAGTGTGGGGGATGACCCCCCATGACTGCAAGAAGTGGCCCAGATGTCAGAAGAGGGTAACACCCTGAGGTCCCTAATAAGAAGGAATTGAGGATTAGGCTAGCTGTAAGGACAAAATAGACCCCAACCAGCCCACAGGATATCTGTCCAAAACTCCATGTGCATCAGGCTGAGTGATGGGCTGAGGTAAGGCCCCTCCTAGACTCAGGAACAAAACCCATGCCAAAGAAAAGGTGAGACTCCCTCCCTTGATGAAGAAAACTGCCCCATTAGAAAGTAGGAGAGAGTAGCTCTGTGTGCCAAGTAGTCCTGAGCAGAGAACTACCCATAAGCCTGAAAGAGGGTGCACGCTGGAGTCACTGGGTAAGGAGAAGGATGGAGGTGATGTGGTTTTGGTGGTTTAAAAGATTAGAGGTTTCCCTAATGGTGAAACCTGCTAGAGAGAAGGGGGGGTCTGCCTGGAGATGGCCTCAAAACTGGCTCAAAAATAAGATGAATGGTAAGGAATTCTCCTTACAGGACACCTACTGAAAACTGCATTTAGTTGAAAGCAGAGCATCTGGTAAATTCTAAACTCATTTTGTGACAATTTCACCTCCGAGGTGATGGCAGATGTGATCGGGGACAAGTCATCAATGATTTCTGTCCAGTGGTACAGAATCGCTCACTGAAGGCCAAGTCCTTGGAGAACAGGGGAGAATCCAAGAAAGTAAGGTCAGATTGTTGGCATCTGCCCTCAGCTTCAGGAGGGAAGACTGCAAACAGTTTCGAGAAAAAGAGTCATGATCCTGTGAACTGAGACACTAAACAGGAAAATGATTCAGGAGGCTTAGGAGACTGTCAGCAATAAAATCCCAGCTATAAACTCACAAATGATCCTTTGGAGGCATTAAGAATATAGCTAAAGAGCCTGGGGAAGCAGCTCAGCAGGGGCTGCAGGGAGCTCAAATTTCAGATCATCTCTGAGGATGTAGCCAAGGGCACCCAGCCAAGGGCAGATAGAAGGGAGGGGCCAGCCTGAAGATGATGTTGGCAAATGAGAGTGCAGGAGCTAAGGAAGGCAGAACACACTAAGGCCAGAAGGCAGGGAACACTTTGACCCAGTGCTTAGGGCACAGTGGGGAATGCTCACAATGGCAGAAAGAATGAGATTCATCACCATGCATTCTGACAGAGAGAACAGGGAACAAAACATGAGAGTGAAAGGAACATAAGTCATTGGGGAACAATTGGGCCCAAGATGGGCTTCAAGGCATTTTACAAGGTCTCTCCCAGTCCCTTGTGGACCAGGTGGCAGAATCCTTAAATGGACTGGCAGCAGGCTGGGATGTCTAATCCCCTGGAATGCTGATGGCTGGATCTGGTCCTGACAGCAAGTTCTTGTAGACTCAATGAGGAGCCCCCTTCCAGGAGAGAGTGAGTCTCCGCAAGAGGCACAGGTCACCAAAGAAAAACACAGGACCTGTATCTTCCTCTACAAAAGGGTGCAACACACAGAAATGCTTAACTTTTACAGAGAGACTCTGACTAACCATTCACAGCTGTATCCCTAGAGCCTGGAATGGTGGTGCCTGGCACACAGCAATAAATATCTGCTGAATGATTAAATGCAAAAGGGATGAGAAGAGAAAAGAAAGTGGAAAGTGTAGGGGCCAGATTTAAGAATCAACAAGCCAGAAAGTAGCATCCGGGCACATTTTGGGAGACAGCTAGCCAGGCAGGACTACCACCCAGGGCCTGCTTCTCCAATAACCTCTGGAGGGAAACAGAGTGTCTTGGTGGGCACAGGCATGCTGGAGCCTAGTGCAGAGCTGGCATCGGGACCTCAGCCGCCTCCCGGGGGCAGGCCTCTCACCTTGTCCCAGATCTGCTCACTGGTCCCCAGAGTGCTCCCCACCAGAGGGTTGACCCCTGCACAGCACACCAGGAAGTCGACGCCCCCACAGTGCTCCAGGGCCTGCAGAGAGGACTTGAGTGAGTGTGGAGATGGCCTAAGGAGGGCTCTCCCTCCCAGGGCAGTCCAGGTCATAGGGCCTTTAGGCAAAGCTTGCAGAGCAGATGCTTCAGCCAGAAATGGTTACAAGGCTCCTGCGAAAACCAAACTCTCCTGAAGGAAAGTGACCTAGGTGTCCCAAGGGCAGGCTCCTGGGGCCAGGCACCGAGAGAGGAAGGTCACTCTGGGGACCTCCCTCACCCCTTCAGACTCTTCCTCCACAATGATTCTCCCAGGGCCTGGGGGTGGGGTGAGGGTCCTCTCACATACAGGCCACTTTCCCGAGGGACCTTCTGGGCAGCAAGGTCAGCCTGGGCACAGTCACGGTCTCAGGACATATTCTAGGCCCCCTCCCAGGTCTGAGCAGTGAAGGACAGGTTCTGCATTTTCCCCTCTCTGTGTCCTTCCACCACCTGCCCCCTCACTGTGGCCACCAGCCGCTCCCGGTCCTCAGCCTTCCCCACGTGGCACACAATGCCCGCCACGCTCAGTCCCTCCCTCTGCAGCTGGGCCGCAGCCCGGTCCACGTTCTGCTGCTTCCGGCTGCTGATGACCACGTGGGCCCCGTCCTGGGCCAGACGCCGGGCGATGGCAAAGCCGATCCTGGATGCAGAAATGGAGGGCACAAGTCAGCCTCAGCCTCTCCCCACTGTCCTTCCTCTACCCAGTTCTGGAAATCAGCAAATAAAGGTGGGTCTTGCTTTGAAACTCTGAGTCCTTGTGGAAGCCACAAGGACCCTGTGAGGGGTCAGGACCCATGGGCAATCCAGCACTCACCCACTGGTAGACCCTGTGACCACAGCTACCCGTTCAGCTAGGATGCCCTTCCGGTCTATCCCAGTGCTGCTCATCCTCACAGAAAGCCTAGCACAGGGATGAAACCAGCCCCGGTGGCCCCGGGCCACTGCTGGCAGCATGGTGGTTGGTGTCTGCGATGCTTCCTGTTGAATCAGGCCTAGGGCAAATAATCAGTTTCACTTATCACTGATGCCTCAGTGAGCATGAAGGTAATCTACTCTCCTCCTTCCTCCAGACAGACAAGGCCAGCAACAGAGAGTGTCAGAGAGTCAGGCTGGTTAGGGTAAATTTCAAACATGAACCTCAGGTCAGGAAAGCAATCCATGAACACTCCTAAGCTATAAAACTGGGGAAACTATTCACAAATTAAAATGTGAGACTCAACATTCGGTAGACACGGGTGATTTTTCCATTCATTGCATAGCAAACATTGAGCACTGGCAATGTGTCACGCACTGGGCAGTAGAGGTGGGGACACCCTAGTAAACCACAGACTCAGCCCTGAACCCCACCCATGCAGCTTCCCAGTTAAATGAGGATGCCAAGCACCAACAAATAATTATGCCAGTAATTAACTGCTTCTGTGTCTGGAATTGGTGGGTTCTTGCTCTCGCTGACTTCAAGAATGAAGCCGCGGACCCTTGCGGTGAATGTTACAGTTCTTAAAGATGATGTGTTCAGAGTTGTTCATTCCTCCTGGTGGGTTCGTGGTCTTGCTGGCTTCAGGAGTGAAGTTGCAGACCTTCGCAGTAACTGTTAACAGCTCTTAAAGGCGGTGCATCTGGAGTTGTTCGTTACTTCCGGTGCCTTCGTGGTCTCGCTGGCCTCAGGAGCGAAGTTGCAGACCTTTGCGTTGAGTGTTACAGCTCTTAAAGGCAGCGCGGACCCAAAGAGTGAGCAGCAGCAAAATGTATTGCAAAGAGGGAAAGAACAAAACTTCCACAGAGTGGAAAGGGACTCCAGCGGTTTGCCACTGCTGGCTCAGGTGGCCTGCTTTTATTCCCTTATCTGGCCCCACCCACATCCTGCTGATGGTCCATTTTACAGAGACCTGATTGGTCCATTTTACAGAGAGCTGATTGGTCCGTTTTGACAGAGTGCTGATTGGTGCATTTACAAACCTTTAGCTAGACACAGAGTGCTGATTGGTGTGTTTACAATCCTCTAGCTAGATACAAAAGTTGTCCAAGTCCCCACCCTATTAGCTAGACACAGAGTGCTGCACCCTTGCCTCTCCTCCTAGACCACAAGGAGGACCAAGAAAAATTGGATTTAGTGGCCCTTATTGATGCATTCTCAAAACCTGTTAGAGAGTCCTAAGCATTCTCCTGTTAGTATTGGGACCTTACCCATGTCCTAGAATGATGTTATGCCCCAAAAATGAATTGTAGGGCCATACCCTGAGGGAGGAAAGAGATCTCCAGGGTTGGAAGAGTGACACCTTTTGTCCTCACTTATATGAAAAGGAAGGATACAATTTCTGAGATTCCCCATATCCTAGTTTCAGGAATAGCTTTTGTTAGGCCTGCTTGTCTGAGGAGGGATCCTAAAATCCCAGATAGTCCCCCCTACCATGGGGCTTTGGGCAAAAATTATATCTTTCTGATTGGTGAGCCCAGATGCCTAAAGAAGGTAACAGAGTCCTGAAATTTATACTAGAAATCATTCTTATAGGAGAAACTAGAAAAGCACCAGAGACAGGGAGTGGTTTTTTAGAAGCGGGACTAGCCTTGGAGAAGAGAGGCAAGAGGAAGTATGTCTGGCAGGCATTAGGACCCAGGGGACAAGGGTCAGGATAGATAGGACAGATGGGCGAGTCTCACTTGAGCGACATGCCTTTAAGAATTCCGCTCGTGGCCACAGGGTCAACCAACTTGTTGGGACCCCAGAGCTGAATGGCTTTCCTCTCTGTCGACCTTCAGCTCAGCCCAGAAGTACAGGAAAAGCAGAAGCTGCTTCCAGGCAAACCAACGTTCCCAACTCCGAAGAGTTGGGGGTTGTTAGAGAGCCCTTTCCCAGAAGGCCTGACACCCATGTCTTTAGTCCAGCGGCCGCACTAGTCGCTTTTAACTGGCCGACAGGTGCCCCGTATTTAGCCCCCAAACTCTAAGGAAAAATAGGACAGAACAGGAAGTGAAAGGGGTCTGATGGTACTTACCACTTGGTGATAGTCTCCCAGCTTGGTGATAGGCGATGGTCTCACCACTTGGTGATAATCTCACCGCTTGGCGATAGGTGATAGCCCCTTTGTGGTCACCAAAATGTGTTTGGAATTGGTGGGTTCTTGGTCTTGCTGACTTCAAGAATGAAGCCGTGGACTCTCAGGTGAGTGTTACAGTTCTCAAAGATGGTGTGTCCGGACTTGTTCGTTCCTCCTGTCCAGAGTTGTTCGTTCCTCCCAGTGGGTTTGTGGTCTTGCTGGCTTCAGGAGTGAAGCTGCAGACCTTCACAGTAACTGTTACAGCTCTTAAAGGCGGCACATCTGGAGTTGTTCATTCCTTCCAGTGGATTTGTGGTCTTGCTGGGCTCAGGAGTGAAGTTGCAGACCTTCACAGTGAGAGTTTCAGCTCTTAAAAGTGGCACCGATGCAAAGACTGAGCAGCAGCAAGATTTATTGTGAGGAGCGAAAGAACAAAGCTTCCACAGCATGGAAGGGGACTAGAGTGGGTTGCCACTGCTGGCTCAGGTGGCCTCCTTTTATTCCCTTATGTGGCCCCACCCACATCCTGCTGATTGGTCCATTTTACAGAGACCTGATTGGTCCATTTTACAGAGAGCTGATTGGTCTGTTTTACAGAGAGCTGATTGGTCCATTTTGACAGAGTGCTGATTGGTGCATTTACAATCCTTTAGCTAGACACATAAGTTCTCCAAGTCCCCACCAGATTAGCTAGACACAGAGTGCTGATTGGTGCATTTACAAACCTTTAGCTAGACACAGAGTGCTGACTGGTGCGTTTACAAACCGTTAGCTAGACAGAAAAGTTCTCTAGGCCCCCACCTGACCCAGAAGCCCAGCCAATTTCACCTCTCAATGGCACTCTCCATGGGACTTTGCAGCACCTAGCCAGGGCACTCTGGCAGCCCAGAGGGAGCTCATCCCCCGATCAAGCCCAGCAGGTGCCAGCCTGTGCTGGTTCTGGGTGAGTGCAGGGCTGAGCCCATGCCCACCCGGAACCCACGCTGGCCCGTGAGTGCCACGTGCAGCCCCAGCTCCTGCCCACACCTCTCCCTCCACACCTCCCCATGAGCAGAAGGAGCCAGCTCCAGCCTCGGCCAGCCCCAGAGGGGACCCCACAGCACAGCAGTGGGCTGAAGGGCTCCTTGAGCATGGCCAGAGTGAACACCGAGGTGGAGAGTGAGTGACAGCTGCTGGCACGTTGTTACCTTTCACTTCTAGCTGAAAAAGCAAAACCAACAGAAACTCTCATTCACTGCTGGATACAGGGTAAGTACAATTGAAAGGTAACAATGTACTAGGAGCCCTCACTCTCAGTGCTTCCTCAGCCTCGGGGTCCACTCTGGCAGCACTTGAGGAGCCTTTAGCCCACCACTGCACTGTGGGAGCCCCTCTCTGGGCTGGCCAAGGCTAGAGCCAGCTCCCTCTGCTTGTGGGGAGGTGTGGAGGGAGAGGCATGGGCGGGAACTGGGGCTGCATGCAGTGCTCACAGACCAGTGCGAGTTCCTGCGGGTGCAGGCTCAGCAGGCCCCACACTCAGAGCAGTCAGCCGGCACTGCCGGCCCAGGGCAGTGAGGGGCTTAGCAGCTGGGCCAGCAGCTGCCGTGGGTGCACTGGGTCCCCTAGCAGTGCCAGCCTGCCCCTTGCTCCACGGCACTCGGTCTCATCAACTGCCCAGAGGCTGAGGAGTATGGGTGCATGGCGTGGGACTGGTGGGCAGCTCCATCCGTGGCCCTGGCACAGGATCCACTAGGTGAAGCCAGCTGGGCTCCTGAGTCTAGTAGGGACTTGGAGGACTCTTGTGTCTAACTGGGGGGTTGTGAATGTGCCAATCAGCACTCTGTGTCTAGCTCAGAGTTTGTGGATACACCAGTCAGCACTCTGCGTCTGGCTCAAGGTTTGTGAATACACCAATCAGTGCTCTGTGTCTGGTTGACCTAGTGGGGACTTGGAGAACTTTTGTGTCTAGCACTCTGTGTCTAGCTCAGGGTTTGTAAATACACCAACCAGCACTCTGTGTCTAGTTCAGGGTTTGTAAATACACCAGTCACTACTCTGTATCTAGTTAACCTAGTGGAGACTTGGAGAACTTTTATGTCTAGCTAGAGGATTGTAAATGCACCAGTCAGCACTCTGTGTCTATCTCAGGGATTGTGAATGCACTAATCAGCACTCTGACAAAATGGACCAGTCAGCTCTCTATAAAATGGACCAATCAGCTCTCTGTAAAACGGACCAATCAGCTCTCTGTAAAACGGACCAATCAGCTCTCTGTAAAATGGACCAATCAGCAGGATGTGGGTGGGGTCAGATAAGGGAATAAAAGCAGGCTGCCCAGCCAGCCAGCAGCAACTGTGTCGGGTCCCCTTCCACACTAGTGGAAGCTTTGTTCTTTTGCTCTTTGCAATAAATCTTGCTGCTGATCACTCTTTGGATCCATGCTGCCTTTATGAGCTGTAACACTCACCACGAAGGTCTGCAGCTTCACTCCTGAAACCAGCAAGACCACAAACCCACCCACCGGGAGGAACGAACAACTCCAGACGCACCACCTTTAAAAGCTGTAACACTCACCATGAAGGTCTGCAGCTTCACTCCTGTCAGAGACCACGAACCTACCAGAAGGAAGAAGCTCCAGACACACCTGGACATCTAAAGGAACAGACTCTGGACTACCATCTTTAAGAACTGTAACACTCACCGCGAGGGTCCGCGGCTTCATTCTTGAAGTCAGTGAGACCAAGAACCCACCAATTCTGGACACATAATCACTTTGGGAAATGATTTGGTGTTATATGGAGAAGTTGAAAATATAGATCTCCGACTCTGTAGAGGGAACTAGCATCCTACAGAAGGGAGGTCATGTGTGCACCAAGAGACTGTACACACACGTTCACAGAAGCCTGCTTAGAATGTTCCAAACTGGAAACAAGTCTGTATTAGTTTGTTTTCACACTGCGATAAAGAACTACCTGAGGCCAGGCACGGTAGCTCACACCTGTAATCCCAGTACTCTGGGAGGCCAAGGTGGGCATATCCCTTGAGCTCAGGAGTTTGAGACCAGCCTGGGCAACATGGTGAAATCCTGTCTCTACAAAAATTAGCTGAGTGTGGTGGTGTGCACCTGTAGTCAACTACTCAGGAGCCTAAGATGGGATGATTGCTTGAGCCCAGGAGGTCAAGGCTGCAGTGAGCTGAGATTGCACACCATACTCCAGCCTGGGAGATAGGGCAAGACCCTCTCTAAAAAAAAAAAAAAAAAAAACCCTACCTGAGACTGGGTAATTTATAAAGAAACAAGGTTTAATTGACTCACAATTCCACAGGCTGCACAGGAAGCAAGGCTTGGAAGGCCTCAGGAAACTTACAATTAGGGTAGAAGGTGAAGTGAAGCAGGCAGGTCTTACACAGCTGGAAAAGAGCAAAGCAGGAGGTGCTACACGCTTTTAACAACCAGATCTCATGTGAACTCACTGACTATCACAAGAACAGCAAGGGGGAAATCTAACCCCCATGATCCAATCACCTTCCACTAGGCCCCCTCCTCCAACAATGGAGATTACAATTCGACACGAGATTTGGGCAGGGACACATACCTAAACCATATCAAAGTCTATATGCCTATTAATGGTGGAACGCATCAACAAATCATGTTGCATTTCTATAATGGAATACTGTACAATAATGAAAATGAATGAACTGAAGCCACACTGAACAACATAAAGGAATCTAAAAAAATATATTGTTGGTCCCAGAGCAAGATGGCTGAATAGGAGCAGCTCCAGCCTCCAGCTCCCAGCATGAGCAACACAGAGGACGGGTGATTTCTGCATTTTCAACTGAGGTACCGGGTTCATCTCACTGGGGAGTGCCGGACAATCAGTGCTGGTCAGCTGGTGCAGCCTGACCAGCGAGAGCTGAAGCAGGGCGAGCCGTCGCCTCACCTGGGAAGTACAAGGGGAAAGGGAATCCCTTTTCCTAGCCAAGGGAAACTGAGACACATAACACCTGGAAAATCGGGTAATTCCCTCCCTAATACTGCACTTTACCAAGGGTCTTAGCAAACGGCACACCAGGAGATTATATCCCACACCTGGATGGGAGGGTTCCACGCCCACAGAGCCTCCCTCCTTGCTAGCACAGCAGTCTGAGATCTAACTGCAAGGTGGCAGCGAGGCTGGGGGAGGGGTGCCCGCCATTGCTGAGGCTTAAGTAGGTAAACAAAGCTGCCAGGAAGCTCGAACTGGGTGGAGCCCACCGCAGCTCAAGGGGGCCTGCCTGTCTCTGTAGACTCCACCTCTGGGGACAGGGCATAGCTAAACAAAAAGCAGCAGAAACCTCGGAAGAGGTAAAGGATCCTGTCTGACAGCTTTGAAGAGAGCAGTGGATCTCCCAGCACGGAGTTTGAGATCTGAGAACGGACAGACTGCCTGCTCAAGTGGGTCCCTGACCCCTGAGTAGCCTAAGTGGGAGACATCCCCCACTAGGTGCAGACCGACACCTCACACCTCGCTCAGTGGGGTACACCCCTGAGAGAAAGCTTCCAGAGCAAGAATCAGACAGCAACACTCGCTGTTCAGCAATATTCTGTCTTCTGCAGTCTCTGTTGCTGATACCCGGACAAACAGGTCTGGAGTGGACCTCAAGCAATCTCCAACAGACCTACAGCTGAGGGTCCTGACTGTTAGAAGGAAAACTGACAAACAGAAAGGACACCCACACCAAAACCCCATCAGTTCATCACCGTCATCAAAGACCAACGGCAGATAAAACCACAAAGATGGGAAAAAAGCAGGGCAGAAAAGCTGGAAATTCAAAAACTCAGAGCACATCTCCCCCTCCAAAGGAACACACCTCATCGCCAGCAACGGATCAAGGCTGGACAGAGAATGACTTTGACGAGCTGAGAAAGAAGGTTTCAGTTGATCAAACTTCTCAGAGCTAAGGAGGAACAATGTAACCAGCACAAAGAAAGTAAAAATCTTGAAAAAAGAATGGAAGAATGGATAACTAGAATAATCAATGCAGAGAAGGCCATAAACGAACTGATAGAGATAAAAACTATGACACGAGAAATACGTGACAAATGCACAAACTTCAGTAATCGACATGATCAGCTGGAAGAAAGAGTATCAATGATTGAAGATCAAACAAATGAAAAGAGCGAGAAGAGAAGTCTAGAGAAAAAAGAGGAAAAAGAAATGAACAAAGCCTCCAAGAAATATGGATTATGTGAAAAGACTAAATCTACGTCAGATTGCCTGAAAGTGAGGTGGGAAATGGAACCAAGTTGGAAAACACTCAGCAGGATATCATCCAGGAGAACTTCCCCAACCTAGTAAGGCAGGCCAACATTCAAATTCAGGAAATACAGAGAACACCACAAAGATACTCCTTGAGAAGAGCAACTCCAAGACACATAATTGTCAGATTCACCAAAGTTGAAATGAAGGAAAAAATGTTAAGGGCAGCCAGAGAGAAAGGTTGGATTATACACAAAGGGAAGCCTATCAGACTAACAGCAAATCTCTCCGCAGAAATTCTCCAAGTCAGAAGAGAGTGGGGGCCAATATTCAACATTCTTAAAGAAAAGAATTTTCAACCCAGAATTTCATATCCAGCCAAACTAAGTTTCATAAGTGAAGGAGAAATAAAATCCTTTACAGACAAGCAAATGCTTAGAGATTTTGTCACCACCAGGCCAGCCCTACAAGAGACCCTGAAGGAAGCACTAAACATGGAAAGGAACAACCAGTATGAGCCATTGGAAAAACATGCCAAAAGGTAAAGACCACTGATGCTAGGAAGAAACTGCATCAACTAATGAACAAAATAACCAGCTAATATCACAATGACAGGATCAAGTTCACACATAACAATATTAACCTTAAATGTAAATGGACTAAATGGTCCAATTAAAAGATACAGACTGGCAAATTGGATACAGAGTCAAGACCCATCAGTTTGCTGTATTCAGGAGACCCATCTCACATGCAGAGACACACATAGGCTCAAAATAAAGGGATGGAGGAAGATCTACCAAGCAAATGGAGAGCAAAAAAAGCAGGGGTTGCAATCCTAGTCTCTGATAAAACAGACTTTAGGCCGGGCGCGGTGGCTCAAGCCTGTAATCCCAGCACTTTGGGAGGCCGAGACGGGCGGATCACGAGGTCAGGAGATCGAGACCATCCTGGCTAATACGGTGAAACCCCATCTCTACTAAAAAATACAAAAAAAAAAAAAAAAAACTAGCCAGGTGAGGTGGCGGCGCCTATGGTCCCAGCTACTCGGGAGGCTGAGGCAGGAGAATGGCATGAACCCGGGAGGCGGAGCTTGCAGTGAGCTGAGATCGCCCCAATGCACTCCAGCCCAGGCAACAGAGCAAGACTCCATCTCAAAAAAAAAAAAAAAAAAAAACAGACTTTAAACCATCAAAGATCAAAAGAGACAAAGAAGGCCATCACATAATGGTAAAGGGATCAATTCAACAGGAAAAGCTAACTATCGTAAATATATATGCACCCAATACAGGAGCACCCATATTCGTAAAGCAAGCCCTTAGACACTTACAAAGAGACTTAGACTCCCATACAATAATAATGGGAGACTTCAACACCCCACTGTCAACATTAGACAGATCAACAAGACAGAAAGTTAACAAGGATATCCAGGAATTGAACTCAACTCTGCACCAAGCGGACCTAATAGACATCTACAGAAATCTCCACCCCAAATCAAGAGAATATAGATTCTTCCCAGCACCACATTGCACTTATTCCAAAATTGATCACATAGTTGGAAGTAAAACACTCCTCAGCAAATGTACAAGAACAGAAATTATAACAAACTGTCTCTCAGACCACAGTGCAATCAAACTAGAACTCAGGACTAAGAAACTCAATCAAAACTGCTCAACTACATGGAAACTGAACAACCTGTTCCTGAATGACTACTGGGTACATAAGGAAATGAAGGCAGAAATAAAGATGTTCTTTGAAACCAATGAGAACAAATATACAACATACCAGAATCTCTGGGACACATTTAAAGCAGCATGTAGAGGGAAATTTATAGCACTAAATGCCCACAAGAGAAAGCTGGAAAGATCTAAAATTAACATCACAACTAAAAGAAATAGAGAAGCAAGAGCAAACACATTCAAAAGCTAGCAGAAGGCAAGAAATAACTAAGATCAGAGCAGAACTGAAGGAGATAGAGACACAAAAACCCTCCAAAAAATCAATGAATCCAGGAGCTGGTTTTTTGAAAAGATCAACAAAATTGATAGACTGCTAGCAAGACTAATAAAGAAGAAAAGAGAGAAGAATCAAATAGACGCAATAAAAAATGATAAAGGCGATATCACCACTGACCCCACAAAAATACAAACTACCATCAGAGAATACTATAAACACCTCTATGCAAATAAACTAGAAAATCTAGAAGAAATGGATAATTTCCTGGACACTTACACTCTCCCAAGGCTAAACCAGGAAGAAGTTGAATCCCTGAATAGACCAATAGCAGGCTCTGAAATTGAGGCAATAATTAATAGCCTACCAACCAAAAAAAGTCCAGGACCAGATGGATTCACAGCCGAATTCTACCAGAGGTACAAGGAGGAGCTGGTACCATTCCTTCTGAAACTATTCCAATCAATAGAAAAAGAGGGAATCCTCCCTAACTCACTTTATCAGGCCAACATCATCCTGATACCAAAGCCTGGCAGAGACACAACAAAAAAAGAGAATTTTAGACACCAATATCCCTGATGAACATCGATGCAAAAATCCTCAATAAAATACTAGCAAACCGAATCTAGCAGCACATCAAAAAACTTATCCACCATGATCAAGTGGGCTTCATCCCTGGGATGCAAGGCTGGTTCAACTTATGCAAATCAATAAACATAATGCAGCATATAAACAGAACCAAAGACAAAAACCACATGATTATTTCAATAGATGCAGAAAAGGCCTTTGACAAAATTCAACAGCCCTTCATGCTAAAATCTCTCAATAAATTCAGTATTGATGGAACGTATCTCAAAATCACAAGAGCTATTTATGACAAACCCACAGCCAATATCATACTGAATGGGCAAAAACTGGAAAAATTCCCTTTGAAAACTGGCACAAGACAGGGATGCCCTCTCTCACCACTCCTATTCAACATAGTGTTGGAAGTTCTGGCTAGGGCAATCAGGCAAGAGAAAGAAATAAATGGTATTCAATTAGGAAAAGAAGAAATCAAATTGTCCCTGTTTGCAGATGACATGATTGTATATTTAGAAAACCCCATTGTCTCAGCCCAAAATCTCCTTAAGCTGATAAGCAACTTCAGCAAAGTCTCAGGATACAAAATTAATGTGCAAAAATCACAAGCATTCTTATACACCAGTAACAGACAAACAGAGAGCCAAATCATGAATGAATTTCCATTCACAATTGCTTCAAAGAGAATAAAATACCTAGGAATCCAACTTACAAGGGATGTAAAGGACCTCTTCAAGGAGAACTACAAACCACTGCTCAGTGAAATAAAAGAGGACACAAACAAATGGAAAAACATACCATGCTCATGGATAGGAAGAATCAATACCGTGAAAATGGCCATACTGCCTGAGGTTATTTATAGATTCAATGCCATCCCCATCAAGCTACCAATGAGTTTCTTCACAGAATTGGAAAAAACTGCTTTAAAGTTCATATGGAACCAAAAAAGAGCCCACATCTCCAAGACAATCCTAAGTCAAAAGAACAAAGCTGGAGGCATCACGCTACCTGACTTCAAACTATACTACAAGGCTACAGTAACCAAAACAGCATGGTACTGGTACCAAAACAGAGATATAGACCAATGGAACAGAACAGAGTCCTCAGAAATAATACCACACATCTACAGCCATCTGATCTTTGACAAACCTGAGAGAAACAAGAAATGGGGAAAGGATTCCCTATTTAATAAATGGTGCTGGGAAAATTGGCTAGCCATAAGTAGAAAGCTGAAACTGGATTCTTTCCTTACTCCTTATACGAAAATTAATTCAAGATGGATTAGAGACTTAAATGTTAGACCTAATACCATAAAAACCCTAGAGCAAAACCTAGGTAGTACCATTCAGGACATAGGCATGGGCAAAGACTTCATGTCTAAAACACCAAAAGCAACGGCAGCAAAAGCCAAAATTGACAAATGGGATCTCATTAAACTAAAGAGCTTCTGCAAGGCAAAAGAAACTACCATCAGAGTGAACAGGCAACCTACAGAATGGGAGAAAATTTTTGCAATCTACTCATCTGACAAAGGGCTAATATCTAGACCCTACAAAGAACTCAAACAAATTTACAAGAAAAAAACAAAAAACCCCATCAAAAAGTAGGCAAAGGATATGAACAGACATTTCTCAAAAGAAGACATTCATACAGCCAACGGACACATGAAAAAATGCTCGCCCTCACTGGCCATCAGAGAAATGCAAATCGTGGCACATATACACCATGGAATACTATGCAGCTATGAAAAAGGATGAGTTCGTGTCCTTTGTAGGGATGTGGGTGTAGCTAGAAACCATCATTCTCAGCAAACTTTCAAAAGAACAGAAAACCAAACACTGCATGTTCTCACTCACAGGTGGGAATTGAACAATGAGATCACTTGGACTTGGGAAGGGGAACATCACATACTGGAGCCTATTATGGGGAGGGGGGAGGGATGGCATTGAGAGTTATAACTGATGTAAATGACGAGTTGATGGGTGCTGACGAGTTGATGGGTGCAGTACACCAACATGGCACATGTATACATATGTAACAAACCTGCACGTCGTGCACATGTACCCTAGAACTTAAAGTATAATAAAAATAAAAAAGTAAAAAATAAAAATAAAATAAAAAATATATACATATTTTTGAGTAAAGAAGTCAGACACAAAAGGATACATGTTATGTGAATCCACAAGTTGCAACAGGTAAAACAAATCTATGTTGCTTAAGAAGGCAAACAGGTGACAAAAATAGAGAAATGCAGGGTAGTGATCACCACAAAAGTCAGGAGAGTGGGTATTTCTGGGGTAAAGCTGTGGGGAGGCAGTTATGACTAAGAAGGGGCAAATAGGCTAGGCACGGTGGTTCATGCCTATATTCCCAGCACTTTGGAGGCCGAGGCAGGTGGATCACTTGAGGTCAGGAGATGGAGACCAGCCTAGCCAACATGGTGAAACCTCATCTCTATGAAAAATACAAAAATGAGCCAGGTGTGGTGGCATGTGCCTATAGTCCCAGCTACTTGGGAGACTGAGGCAGAGGCAGGAGAATTGCTTGAACCCAGGAGTTAGAGGTTGCAGTGAGGCAAGATTAAGCCACTGCACTCCATGCTGGGAGACAGAGGGAGACTCCATCTAAAAAAAAAAAAAAAGAAGAAGAAGGGGCAAATTAAAGAGCTTCTAGGGTGTTGACAATGTTGTATTTGATAAGCAAATGATGCCTACATGACATCCAGGAAGATATATAATATCGCCTATGTATGTGTATGCTTTTTATGTATGTGTTATAATTCACAATTTAAAAGTTTAAAAGTAAAGATTACCTGCTCATGGTAAATTTTAAAATTCAAGCAGATTAAAACTAATTCAAAAACTAAATCCTCCAATTCCCTTCTCAGAAGAAAATCTGCCAGCATCTCAGATACTTTCTCAAAGATGTTCTATGCAAAGGGCTTTGCTTTAAATAAGCAAAACTTTCTGATTTTAAACATTCAGTTCACAGAGGGTTTCCATGGAGTATCCTAGCCAGGAAGCAGAGGATCAGTAATGAGTGTCACATGAGTTCCTTGAATGCTCCACTCCTCCCTCATGGGGCCCAGGGCTTGGAACACACGAGTGCTCAATAAGGCTGGTGAGATAATCAGGCTGGGAAAGTTGCAGGTATAGGACCTGGAAGACTGAGGATTTTGACACAACAGAATAGATCCTCCTGTTAAGGGGAACAGGCTGAGAGGAGGAATGGAGGGTGTGGATGTCCAGGGTGTTTGGGAGAGAGCAGGGATGCCTATGTGTCTGGAACACCGAGAATGGAGGGCTCATGTCTGAGAAAGCAGACTGCAGTTTTGAACGACTCCAGCAGGCTGGTGCTGATTGAAGCTCTCTGAAGGGAGGTCTGTGGAGCTGGGCCAATTAAAGCAGCCACAGCCAGCCAGGCTGCTGTGTGGAGACCTGTGCCCTCAGGAGGCCCTTCAGAAGGGAAGGGTGTGCCTCTCTAGTTATGTGCAGATGTGAAGGCAGGGAGAGGATCTGGCATGGGAGACTCACGTATGAAGATATTTCACCATGAACTGGAAAATGCTAGGGTTGCTTCTCTAGGTGACCCTCTTTCACCCAAACCCTAATTTCCCAGCTCCTCATTCATGTTAGCCCAGAGGCTCCTGCCTTCCCCCATGTGGGATTCCCATTGGCCTGCCATCCCTTACTCTAATGGAAGAATCTGATCAGCTTCCTGCTGAGAGAGGGAAGGAGGCAGTGGTTCGAGCAAGGGGTTAGCAGGGCACTCAGGGACTTGGGAGTGTGCTTTTCATGTGGGACGGGACAGTGCCAGGAAGGTGAAGAGAGGCAGGCTCTGGCAGCTCTGGGCCAAGGGGCCGACAGATGTGAAATTTCAGGAGGCTCTGATATGGGATGACTCTGCCTACAGACCCTCATCAGTTCCAGACCTGCTCTGGCCACTCCATCACCAAAGGACTCCTGGTTACTAAGCAACCCCTGCCTTACCTGCTGCATCTCCCCTTGTTCCTTAGCAACCCTTGCATAACTCAGTTCCCTCGAGTTAGGGGTCTGTATCTATAAATTATAAGTGAATGGGTGCTGCTCAGGAATTGTGAAGAAATTTTCTATTAAATATCAGTCTGTACTCAGTGTCAAAATGCAGGCGACCTAATGCTCTGCTTTGGGAAGGAAGCTTTGGTTTCCGATTTATGTCTCTTCTGATATTGTATTTCCAAAAACAATCTTTGCAGGTCCTAGACCTCCCCGCTCTTTCCTCCCAACTGCTTCCACTCTGCCTGCTGTTGCTCTCGCTTTCTCTTTCACACGCCCTCTCTCCTTCCTGCAAGGTCATATTTACAGCCTTGCATTTCGTGGAGACAATAGGTTTCAGCTCCTGATTGGTCTACCTTTCTAAACAGGACACCAGATTCTGAACATCGTTATGCCCCCCTGGGGAACTCCTCTCCCTCTGCTGCGAGCATAGATTAACCCCCTTTTGAGGTTGAGGGGAATCCAGTCTCCTTGACTGCGAGGACAGGAGGAAAAAGAGGACTCGCCTTTTGTCGGGACAGGACGCCCCCTGCTGGAAGGCTAGAGTAACAGCACCTCTGAGAAATGTTCCTGTCTCAGCAAGTCTGGCTGTCCCCTTTCTGGCTTCTAACCGTTCTCACCAAGCCCTGCTTGTCTGAACTTGCCTCAATGTGGTTTGCAGGAAAGCTGACCTATTGTAAGGAAAGGCAACTCTGTCTGGCCTGTTGCAGGTAAACAACCTGCAGAAATGAAGTCAGGCCTCCTCTGTCTCCCCTGCTTCCCCTTCCCATGTAAAGCCCCTCTTTTGGCTGGGAGGATGGGAAGAGTGAGCAGCTTCCAAGGCCTCTAGTTCACCCTTCCCTACTCACTCATGCTTTCCCCAAAACAGTCAGCTGGGTCAGCTGGAGCAGAATTGACCACAGGTCCTGGGAGCTTAGAATGGTCCCTGAGCTTGGCACTGCCCACTCTGATACCCCTTTCCATGCTGATCAATTCAGATGCCCAAATTGGGGGTAGGGAAGCTGAATGGACACACCCTTAACCCAGTCCCATCTTGGAGGTGAATGGTCTTCAGCACTGCTCCAAAGAGAGGAGAGAAGGGAAACGGAAAGGGGTGGGGGGTGGGTGGAGGAAGAAAACAAAGATTAGAGGAGAAAGAATGAGAGACATGGAAGAGTTAGAAACATTGAAAATCAGAAAAGAAAGAATAATGCAAACAGAAAATAAAATTCTAAGCTCCCCAACGAACTGAAAGCACTCCTCCACTTGGCAAAGGGCATTCCAAAGTCAACCTTAAAAACCAGTGCAGGCCATGGGAATATGGGGTTGGACATGCCTCATTATACCCTCTTCCCTTTTGAGTTCAGGCATGACTGACCAGCATTACATTAAAATGGAGATCTTAGGGCTCAAAAACCAGACTTTGTAGCAATAAGATAACAAATTCTAACCTGACTGTAGTATAGCATCACATGACAGATAGCAGGTCCTGAAAAAAACGGAAGTATTTTACACCAAAATGCATTTCTTTGACATTTTTTGAAATGGCCCTGCAAAGCTGTCTCTTGTGAGGAAAATTTACATCCTATAGAAAATCCCCTTCCCTTTCCAGGTCTTTTCCTGATCCAAGAGAGATTTAACTAAGAGTCTGGCACCTTTTAGGGTCTGATAAAATATATTTACAATCTATTATCTATCAGGCCTACTACCTGGAGGCTTCATCTACATAACAAGAACCTTGGCTTCCACAACTCCGCTTATCTTAACTGCAAACATTTCTTTCTATTGACCTCAACTCTTTGGGCAGAGCTTAACCCTTTCAACCAGTTGCCAATCAGAAAATCTTTAAATCCACCTATGACCTGGAAGCCCCCACTCCAAGATGTCCTGCCTTTCTGGGCCTAAACAATGTAACCCTTACATGTATTGACTTGTGTCTCTGCCTGTAGCTTCTGTTCTCCTAAGATGTATCAAATCAAGCTGTAACCCAACCACCTCGGGCACATATTCTCAGGACCTCCTGGACCTGTGTCATGGGTCATGGTCCTCACATTTGGCTCAGAATAAATCTCTTCAAATATTTTACAGTTTGACTCTTTTTCATCAGCACTAAGGAGATATCAACAGAAGCTCTGTGATCTTGGGCAAGTCTGTTCCCCTCTTGCTCCATCCATATCACAGTAAAATAAGGGGTTGACTTGGGTGGTCCAAAGGACTCTGATAGCCCCAAGAGGTTTGTAATAATCAAAGAAGAAATACACTGAGCTGCAGACATAGAGCCAGGAAGAAAGAAGCATCAACATAAAAAGTAAACAGGAGTGAAGATGTGCGGTTCCAGTCATTATAGACCCAACACAAGGCAGTGAGGCACAGCAGCCCCAACCAGAGCCACATCATGCCTGCCCTGGGCAGTGCTGATGCTGGCCCAGGCTTACCTTGCTGTACACCTGTCTGTCTGGAGTGCAGGTCGGCAGCCCTTCTGTCAGGCAGTCTGCAACTGAGTGTGAGGATGTGAGTAAGCAGCAGGCTGGATTTCAGGCACTGCAGATTCTATCTGAACAATTCAAAGATTCCTGGAATTTATAGCCCCAGAATTCAGAAAGGTGGGAGGAGGGTTTCTGAAAAGGCCCCACCCATGCCTTGGGAGGAAACCTAGGGGAAGTGCAGGACTCGTTGTCTGAGTAATATTCTGCAGAATGCTGCACATACCACTTAACAAGCATAACCAGAAAAGAGTACAGCTGCTTGCCGCTTGTGGAAAGAAGTCAAAATAATAGTAGTTATGATAAGAGGGAGCAAGATGTCTTTATTATCCATGCTAGCAGGGGAAGAGTAGAAAGCAATTCCATTCTTCAATTTGTGAAGGGAACATAGGAGTTTTCAAAGAAAGGGTTTGGAATGCAAAATATGACTAATTACATAGTATTAATAATATAATAATTATCAAATTATTGAAATCATTATAACTAGGCTCAAACACATCTTTAGTAATAAAAATAGGAACCATTACAATCAACACATTTTTGCCAATAAGAAATAAGTTTATTTATTCCTGTAGCATAAAAATCCATCCTTCAGGATTCAGTGAACTCTTGGAAAGCACTTTCTGCATCCTGCTTGTTGTGGAAGTGTTTTCCCTGCAAAAAGTTGTCAAGATACTTGAAGAAGTAGTAGTCAGTTGGTGAGATGTCAGGCGAATATGACAGATGAGGCAAAATTTCAAAGCCCAATTCATTCAACTTTTGAAATGTTGGTTGTACAATGAGTGGTTGGACATTGTCGTGGAGAACTGGGCCTTTTCTGTTGACCGATGCCTGCTGCAGGTGTTGCAGTTTTCAGTGCATCTCATCAATTTGCTGAGCGGTCTTCTTACAAGTAATGGCTTTGCCAGGATTCAGAAAGCTGTAGTGGATCAAACCAGCAGCAGACAACCAAACAGTGACCGTGACCTTTTTTTGGTGCAAGATTGGCTTTAGGGAGTGCTTTGGAGTTTCTTCTCAGTCCAATCACTGAGCTAGTCATTGCTGGTTGACGTATAAAATTCACTTTTCATTGCACATCTGATTCAACTGGAAAGTAGTTCATTGTTATTGCATAGAATAAGAGAAGATGACACTTTAAAACAATAATTTTTTGACTTTCAGTCAGCTCATGAGGCACCCATTTATTGAGCTTTTTCACCTTTCCAATTTGCTTCAAATGCTGAATGTAGAATGGTCAGCAACTTCTAGTGTAGTTGTAAAAGGATCAGCTTCAATAATTGCTCTCAATTTGTCATCAACTTCCAATGACCAGCCACTACACTCCTCATCTTCAAGGCTCTCATCTCCTTTGCAAAACTTCTTGAACCACCACTACACTGTATATTTGTTAGCAGTTCCTGGGCCAAATGTGTTGTTTATAACGATGTGAGTTGTTTCCACTGCTTTACAACCCATTTTGAACTCAAGAAAATAGCTCAAATTTGCTTTTTGTCTAACATCATTTCCATAGTCTAAGTATAAAATAAACAGCAAGTAACAAGTTATTAGCCAAAAAAAGGTAAAGCAATAAATGCACATTAAAATGATGTATAGCATAAGCATATTTATTTAAGAACGTATTCCAATATCAAACGGCAAATTTCAACAACGCAAAAACCACAATTATGTTTGCACCAACCTAATAATCAAGTCACTCTTCAGCTGGGAGTGAGTTCTGTCCCTGATGTAATCTTTTGTTGGAGAGAATTCCAGAGCTTTCTGGTCCCTATCAGGATCTGAGACCTGAAGATGTTACCACTAGGGAACATATGAGTCACATTGCACCAAAGTATGTTAGCAACAGCAAATCAATATGGGTCTGCAGCAACCTCAGTTTTTGCCTCCTCAGAAGAAAGAATTCGACTGCGGGGCATAAGGCAGAGTGAGGAACTGGGGGAACTTTTTAAACAGGAGTGGAAGTTTATTCAAAAGCTCTAGTGCAGGAATGAAAGAAAGTCAAGTGCACTTAGAAGAGGGCCAAGCAGGTGACTTGAGAAATCAAGTGCCCAGTTTGACCTTTGACTTGGTGTCTTATATGTTGCCATGCTTCCGGGGTTGTGTTACTTCTCCCCTGATGCTTCCCTTTGGGTGGGCTGTCCGCATGCACAGTGGTCTGCCAGCACTTGGGAGGGGCTGCATGCACAGTGTGTTTACTGGAGTTGTACACATGCTCACTTGAGGCATTCTTCCCTTACCAGTCAAGTGTTCTTAGAAGAAGGTCATATACTAAACTCCAACATTTTGCCTCTTGATGTGCATGCTTGAGCCCACTCACCCAACTCCTGAGATCTTATCAAGAAGCTGCTGATCACCAGCTTCAGGTGTTTCTATCTATTGGGAGACAGCCTTTCCCTGGCACCAGCTGTGACCAATTATTATTTTAGAGAGACAGTATAACAACTATCTGACTATCACCTGATGGTCTCCTGACATTCCTGGATGGGTGGGAGGCCTCTCCTATCCTGTTCGTGTCTACCTGACTACCTACTGTAAACACTTTCCCCATCAAGAGTTCATCCAAGACTTCCAATTCTTTGGGGAAAATGGACAAAGATCAGTCTTCTGTAGCTACCTCCTGCTGACAGATGGGCAGTGGTGGTTGTTCTGTGAGTCTTGGCCTCCTGCTAGCTGTCAGGGCAGGGTGGCTCCATGGGTTAGTGAAAGCAGTATTCAGCCAGGTCCAAGGGAGGCAGGGGCAGAATTTCACCTCTGTTGTGTCCCACTGATGAGCAGTCTAGGGGTCCTCTGTAGAAGGGTGACTACTGAATATTGACAGGATGGTATCCCTCATTGAGGATCATCTGGAGCTTGATGGCCCATCCCTCTTGTTTCTTCTGAGCTGCAGCCAGAGATCACTGGTTGGTTCACAGGAATAAGCAGGGTCAGTCTAAATTGCAGGGGAAAAAAAACTCAAAAGCAACTGATAAAACTAGAATCTAATAACAGGTGTGCCACAGTTCTTGAAACATAATTTTTCTCTCTATTCTCCCTTTTTTTAAACTAAAAACAAATCATGGTAGGACTGACTTGTTTACAAAATGAGCTTTAGTCTTATTATACTTAGCCTGATTATTTACATAAAATACAGTAAAAATAATTATTTGCTATATAGTCTCTTTTTAAAATGGGCTTTGATGAAACTTTGTTCCATGAGGAATCTCAGATAAGACTTTTTAAAGCCTTAAGACAAGCTGTTGGTTTGTGCCATCAAATACCTGTATGAGTGGGGTAAATTCCCCTCCTCTAGAGGTCCCAGGATAACTTGAGGCTCCTGGACCTGTCAGAAAGTGACATTCCCTACTTACCACAAGTCAAGAACCCTGTGCAAGAACTGTGTAGACAAGCTACGAGGGCAGTGTTCCCAAGGGGCTTTTATTGGCTCTGTAAGTCAAATTTGATTCCTTAAAGGAAAGCACACCATTCTAGTCAAAACCTTGGTAAGATAATCAGTTTCTCCAATTGTGTCCTGTTGCAAAAGGAAACAGATTCTTATTGCACTTATGCAAATAACTATATTGCCATAACTTAAGAATACTCACAAATAGTTTCCAAATTCTAAATAATTCAGGTAGAAAGAAACAAACATGCTCCAAATTTTGTTTACAGGAGTATATGTTACTCAATTGTTAAAAGCTATAAACTGCTCAGAAGAAAAGTTTTCTTGGCTCTGAAAAACAAAGAATCAGCAATGTTTTCAGCAAAAAGTCACAAAAGGATTATTTCAGTCTTCTATTAGTTCAGTCCATGCAGTTAACTCCTATTCTGCTTGATATTCATGAACATTTCAGCTCTCCATGAGAGACCTGAAAGTTTTTTCTTCTATTCTAATGTCACAATCTCCAAAGTTATCAGAAACCTGGATTTAAGAACACCCGTTAGAGTCCTATAGCGATTATAAAACCACCTTTTACAGAGGTTCGAAAGAATACAATAATGATCTGTGGATGACAAAAAGTCTTGGGGCAGCCACAGTCAAAGATGTAATTGACAAGGAAATTTGCTATCTTTGTAGCACACAATAATTTAACATAACAATTACAATTATCACTGGTAACATATACTAACTCATATCAGAATTACAAGGGTTTTACACAATTTTGGCCAAATATTACCTTTGCATTAGTATACTGTTGATGTTAGACACAATTCTTAATAAAACCTTGTAGATAAATCTGTCCAATCTTAATCAGTTTGACCATAAGGTAAGATTTTTATAAACCTTTTATAACCCTTTACAATTTTCTGTTAAAGAACAGAACAAAGCTCTAAGAAAACCATATTGTACTTTTATTCCAGTGTTCAATTTATGGATAAACTGAATAATGCTCCTTTAATTTTAGCTAAACACACAGAATTTCTTTTACAAGATTAGTCTTTCACAGACTTCCTACAACTTGCTCAAATCTTCAGCTTTATTCTAACTTAAAACCATTATTTAACTCTCTAAACTAGGCAAAAATATCTACCTTGCCATGCCTTCTTATAATGTTTTACCAAAAACACATTCTATTTTCCTTATACAACTTGCATGTAAAACTGCTTCCAGACAAGTTACATTGTTAACTCTTAGCAATTTTTACTTTTGATGAAAATCCTAGTAAGTAAGATATTCTAATTATGTACTAGGTTTGGAGCCTAGAATACCAGACAGAAGTGCAGATAAGGTTTGACTTTACAGCATAGCTAGGGGGCATGACTAACTCTGTATGTCCCAAGACCTTACCTAGAATTTAATAGCTTTAAAGCAGGCAAGTTGTGCAGTTTAGAGTCATGGTAGTTGCTTATGACCTTAAAGCATTTAGTAGACCACTAACCTTTAAAATTGTACATTTATTTCATAAATTCCCTTTCACAAATCTTTTTATGACTTACACATTCTACAACATTCTTGGACTTTCTGATTTGTCCTAAACATCTCTCTTTCTAAACAACCAGTCATTTTACTTTAGGACAAGAATTTATCATACAAGAACCTTTCTCATATAAAATCTCTTTTTTTTATAACCTTCCTCACCAAAAATACCTCTTTATCTTTATAACCTTTGAATTAAACAAAAGTAATTTTCCTTCTGTGAGAAAGTTAAACATTGTACTGCACGTTGCTGCACGAGTCCCATGAAGGGGGAGCAGATAAAGAGATTGTCTACATACTATAGAAGTTATCCCTGTCAAGAGATTGCTCAGTTAGATTTTTTTTTGCTAGGGCTTGTTCAATTAATAGTGGGCTATTTCTAAGCCCCTGAGGTAGGAATGTTTAGGTTAAAGATTTAGGTAGCTTTCTGGGAGAAATAGGGCTACCAGAGGGAAAGATGAATTCAAAGATAGGGTAAATATTAAGTAGACAACCATCTTGGAAAGTATATTTTTGCACCAAGGAGGTGTGGGGCATCTAGACATTACCAGGGACTGGTGAGAGAATGGTAATTAGTACCTTAAGTAATATAAAGGGGTGTGGATCCCAACAGGATTTGGAGGATAGTTGCTTAGAGAAGGAGATTAGCTCAGAGGAGGCAGCTCTTAAACCCAAAAGAGAAATTTTAAATTTTGCTTGCCACTTCCTGAGTTGCCCTTGGCTTTGTCCTATTGGTGACAATGACTGATTTGGAAGCCAGCTGGAGTGGAGAGTCCCTTCAGCTCAGGGCCATCAGAGGCTGAGATTCTGTCCTAGGGGCCCTTCAGCCTTCAGGACAGTCCCATCTCCAGTGGTCAAGTTTATGGCAGACAGGCAAGCCATGTGGGCCTTTTTCCCATTTATCTCATTGGGGCAGTTTGCCTTCCAGAGACCTGGCTTTCAGCACCAATGGCACTTACCTGGAGGAATGTCCTCAGGGCAACCTGGAGGGGACTGGTGGGCTTGCAAAGCAGTTACCAGTTCAGCCTGCCTCTAGTGCCTGCATTTCTCTTTCTCCCTGGCCCTGCCCTCCTTATTCTGCTCTCAATTATAAAAGACCAAGGAGGCTAATTTGAGGATTTCCTGCATAAAGGCACTAAGTTCTAAGGCTGACTTTTGTATTTTCTCCCAGTTTATTTTTAGGTCAAACAATATTATAAAGAAAAACTAGGCTGGGCGCGGTGGCTCAAGCCTGTAATCCCAGCACTTTGGGCGAGACGGGTGGATCACGAGGTCAGGAGATCGAGACCATCCTGGCTAACACGGTGAAACCCCGTCTCTACTAAAAAATACAAAAAACTAGCTGGGCAAGGTGGCGGGCGCCTGTAGTCCCAGCTACTCGGGAGGCTGAGGCAGGAGAATGGTGTAAACCCAGGAGGCGGAGCTTGCAGTGAGCTGAGATCTGGCCACTGTACTCCAGCCTGGGTGACAGAGCGAGACTCCATCTCAAAAAAAAAAAAAAGAAAAACTAGGTTTTTGTTTTGTTTTGTTTTAAGGTTTAGGGGAATCAAACTTTTTCCAGTTTTGGGAGATGAATCCAAGGGACATGTCTTGTGGTCTGGAGACACAATTACCCATCTGTGAAGAGAGAACAGAGGAGGAAAAAGGAAAAAGATGGTGCCCCTTCTTACTTTTCTATTATCCTGAATAGGGTGTCCCCCATTTGTCCTTAGCGTTCTGGAATGAATTGGTCTTACTGTATACCTTTAACCTTGGTACCATCTCATCACAATTACCCACTTGATAACAAAGGAGATACTGGAGTGAACAGGGGGCCCCCTGTTCATCCTTGGGGTTCCAGAATGAAACTGATCTTACCATGTACCTCTAACCTTGCCTTGGTCTCTGTTCTAATGGTTATCTGTTAGCTTGGGACCAGCCTTTGGCTCTGTCCTATGGGTCTCTTGCTCCTGCAGCCTTGGGTTGGCCTGTATCCTTGTCTCCATGACCTTATAGTGAAGCTCGCTCAGAGCAACAAAATGATTATATCTTTTCTCAGATTCCCATTTCCCATGTTCTTTAAGCAGACGAGAAGCCTGTTTTTTGGCTAACTGCTTCAAGGGGCTGGACTTCCCTCCCTTCGAATATGACCTTGAAGGTCTTGATGCACATTGACAAGGGTGTGGAAGTAATTAGAGAAATGGAGGCTACTGGAGAAAGTGGAAGGAAGCAAGAGGAAAACTCAAGGAAAGCCTTCTTATGCTCACAAAAATATCAGCCCTTGGATTTGAGAGGGCAACATTTATTTGCCCTCTTGACATAAACGAGTAACCTCCATAGGACATGGAGCTTGGGTTAAGAACTCACAAACGACAAAGGAAGAATTTCCCTCTCCCCAAAGGAGCGCTAACTCAAAATAAAAAAAGCAGAGTGAGGTCCTATGCAGGCAGACAAACGGCTTCAAATGCCACCAGAAAACTTGGCCCTGGGAGTATAAAAGGAGTGAAGAACATATTGTGAGTCATAAGAAGCTGGCAGAGCCAGAGTTCCAATTAATGTCTGTCCCAGCAATGAGCCAGTAGACAGCGGAAAGGCTGGAGGTCATCTGCGCTGGTAGAGTAAAAACAAGTATAAATCTCAGGAGATAATCACAAAGGGAGCACAATATCTTTGCTGCTGAGCAGGTGCATCAAGAGCTGTGGGCACACAAATAACAGGGAGTGCGACTTTTAAGGCAGAGAAAACAGTCACACAGCATGCAAAGTGAAACCAGAGAAGAAGCAGACTTGCCCCTGAGGCAGACAGTCAGTGGGTGTGCAAGGCCATTTCAGAATACACACAAGGAAAACTGGACAATAGATACTGCAGATTTTGGAAAAGAGTGGATTTTAGTTGAAAAAGCAGGGAAACCCCTGGTATTGCATGGTTTTAGGCTTTAGCCCTGCTACTCTTGTGAGCTTCCTCTCCAGGAGAGCCATTACTGCCTCAGAGCTACTCGATGCAGACTCCAAGGTCCTTCCCACCCCCTCAAGCCACCTGTTAGGGTGAACTGAGAGATCAGCCATGGGTAGCGGAGCCTCTGTGGCTGAGAGGAATCATTCTGAGGGCTGGTTAGTAGGCAGGAGAGTGAAAAGAGAGAAGGAAACTGCGTATGGGAGTTGAACACCTCCAGCTGAAGAAGGTGAGATGTAGAGATCTCTTACCACTAGGGAACGTATCTGAGCCACATGGCACCAAAGTATGTTAGCAGCAGTGAATCCATACAGGTCTGCAGCAACCTCAATTCTTGCCTCCTCAGGAGAAAAAAATTCAACTGAGGGACATAAGGCAGAGTGAGAGACCAAGGCAAGTGTTAGAGCAGGTGTGAAAGATTATTAAAAAGCTTTAGAGCAGGAATGAAAGGAAATAAAGTATGCTAGAAAGAGGGCCAAGCAAGCAACTTGAGAGATCGAGTGCCAGGTTTGACCTTGGACTTGGGTTCTTATATATTGGCATTCTGCATGTGCAATGGCCTGCCAGCACCTGGGAGGGGCTTCATGTGCAGTGTGTATACTGGAGTTGTATGCATGCTCACTTGAAGCATTCTTCCCTTACCAGTTGAGTGTTCCTAGAAGAAGGTCATATACCAGTTAAACTCAGCCATTTTACCTCTTGATGTGCATGCTTGAGCCCACTCACCCACCTCCTGAGATCTTAGCTGGAAGCGGCTGATCACCAGCTTCAGGTGTTTCTATATATTGGGAGATGGCCTTTCCCTGGCACCATCTGTGGCCAATTATTATTTTAGAGAAACAGCGTAACAACTGGTATTCCTGGTGTGGGGTGGGGAGCCCTCTCCTGCCCTGCTCATGTCTGCCTGACTATCTACTGCAACAAAGCTTCTAAGGAAATATATTGCAGATAAGACAGCATGGTTTGTGCTTAACAAGCATTTAGGTAAATAAATGTGCATAAGGCATGGGGGCATAGCATGAGAAAGGGAGTGGAGGTTCATAGCACATTCTGAGATTGTATTTCGAGATGAAAGGTAACACATATGCAGTTTGTCTCAAAGTTATATCTTGAGACTGGGAGGAGGAAGAGGGAAAGGAAAAGAAGAAAAAAAGTACAAAGCACAGTTTGAGGGCCCATTCTTGGCAGTCTGGCTGTCCCCAAAGATGCTGTCACATGATGGAAACAGATGAACCCATGAGTCCACAGCCCCAAACTCAAGCAGGCTCCAGACCCCACTTCGTGCTAGGCACCAAGTACTGCAAACACAAAAAATAATGAAAACATAGTCCCTGCCCTCAATAAGCTTACAGAAATAAACAGATAAATAAATATCAGCTTATAGTCTAATGGAGGATCAAATAAATGCAACGCAGGGATACATGTCAAAATAGAAGAAGGTCTAAGGTTCAGAGGGTACCCAAGGAAAGCATAATAAAAGGCATGGAGATCACTATGGGATATTTCAGAGGCGGTATCCCTACAATTGGATAAATAGTTCCGGAGTTCAAGACTGAGTTAGCGATGAGGAGAATTATTTGGGGATTATTGGTCATAGGTAGAAGCAGCCTCATTAAGTGGAAGAGAGCTCCCAGGAGCATGAATAAAGTGAAAAGAGAAGAGAGCCAGGACTGGAACTGTGGGAGCCAGCCTCCAGATGGCCACTATGATCCCTGCCCACTGGTACTCACATGCATGTAAGCTCCTCACACCACACCAGAGTTGCCAGAGGTAATGGTCCATCACTTCCGAGGTTAGGATGTAAAAAACCAAGTGTTCTGTCTTAGGCTTGCTCGCTCTCTCTCTCTCTCTCAGCACTCTGGCTGCCATATTGGGAGCATCCCTATTGCAAACCCATGTGGCAAAGACCTGAGTCCTCCAGCCAACAGCCAGCGAGGAACTGAGACCAGTGAGGAACTAAGGCTTGTTCGCTCAATCACGTGAGTGAGCCTGGAAGCGAATCTCTCAGCCCCAATCAAGTCTTGAGACAACTGCAGCCGTGCTGACAGCATAGCCACAACCTCATGAGACAGCCTAAGCCAGAACTACCCAGCTACAGTGCTCTCAGATTCCTGACTCTCGGAAAGTGTGAGATAACACATTTTCGAGCTGCTAAGTTTTAGGATAATTTGTTATGCAGCAATAGATAACTAATATGGGAACCTTGGTGAGAGGTAACCCATTGAAGAGATAGAGCAGAAAATTCTAAAACATGAGACATTTTAAAAATAAACCAACCATAACTAAAAGAGTATTGTATTGAGACATGAATAAACACATCAAAGGAAAAGAAAGGAGGGTCCAGAAATATACCCGAGCACACTTGGGAATTTAATATATGATAAAGGTGGCATTTAAACTAGTGAGATAAAAAATACATTTATCAATAAATGACGTTGAAACAACCAGGTAGCTCTCTGGGAGAAAACAAATGAGATTAGATCTGTGCCTTTCACACACTACACCAAAATAAATGTCAGATGAATCCGATTTGAATATTTTTTAAAAACCATAAAACCGCAATAATTATTTTTCTTCCACATGAGAAAAAAACTACATAAACAAAGTCAAAAGAAAAGGACAATTTATGTAAAGTTCTAGGATAGACAAAACTCAGCTATAGTGATAGAAATCACATCAGTGATGGGATTTGGGGCACAAGGAAGTTTTCTAGGGTGATGAAAATGTTCTATATCTTGATTGGGCAGTACACTTCAATAGAGTTGATTTTTATAAGAAAGAAAACTGAGTGCAAACACCAGTAGGTCTGACGTTTTAAAAAAGCAAAATCTCTCCATGAGAAATGAGAGCCCTGCATCCTGACCTGCCCCCAACCACTTACTTCTCCTGTGGTGACCTTTCTCAGCCTCCCCTAAGCCTAGATATTCAAGGCTGACTTCCTACAGCATGAGGGACTGTCTTCACAGAGTTGAGATCTGTACATGATACAGTATTACTTTGCTCTGGTCTCTGTACCAGATTGAAGCAATTCTCCAATCTTTGTCTGTGGGAGGAGTTAGTTGACTGGCAGAGTAGTTGATTGGTTGGCTGGTTGGTAGACTGGTTGGTTGGTTCACAAATTGGAAAGATTAAAAAGCAAGAGATTTCTCTATGGCAAAATCTGGAAGAGAGAAAAGAGGTAAAAAACTGAGAAAAGAAGAAAAAACCCTAAGGAAAAATACTAAGGGTTTATACATTTGAGGAAGTATTGACTATGGTGAAATTTCATAAGACAAAAAAATGTGGAAAAAGACTTTTGGGGGAAATGGTATACACGTGTACATCTCCCTGAGGGGAAGAAAATAAGGTGGAAAAGAAAGTTCTTGCAATAACCTTTTACCATCTCAAGGAAATCCCCCGTAGTAGCCACAGCCTTTGATAGCCACTGGGTAATGTAGAAAGATAGGGGCCTTACTAGAGTCCAGAAACACAGGAAATATTACCAACCTTATGGTGGCTACAGGAGAGTTATGCAAGCGCAACTCCAAGGGCTACATTTTGTGCAAGAGTTGTATGTGTTTAAACACAAAGCCCAAATGCCAGTTGTAACATTTTACAACTTCCCTCCAACTTAATCCTCACTCCCATTATCATAATAGCTCACTAACTTGACCAGCCACAGAGGCATTTATCAGGAGAAAAGTTGGCTTGCCTGCATGACTTTGCCCCCAGTATCCTTGTGTCAGAGCTTTCTTATCTGCCTATCAGAGCTTCCTTATCCTCTTTATCCTCCTTCCTTATTCTTCCTTATCCTCCTGTCAGAGCTTCCTTATCCTCTAGTAAGCTCTGACTGTCAAAGGTGGCATGCCATACACTTCGGTTAACATCAGTAAGTTGCCAATGGATCTGGGTTCTACTCCACATCTTGGCACTAAAGGCCACCCCCCATGCCCCCTTTATGAGGCTGCCAGACTTGCAAATCAAAATACAGGATGCCAGGTTAAATTTGAATTTCATGTATACAACAAATAATCTTTTAGTATAAGTATGTCTCAAATATTGCATAGGACATACATGCATTTTAAAAAAAAACCCTGATTTGTGTTTTATTTGCAATTCCAACTTAACTAGGTATTCTGTATTTTATCTAGCAATTATACTCCTTTGCCCTAGTAAAGATTCTCCAGAGAACAGTAACAATTAATTGATCTGAAAAAAAATCTAAATTGTATAAATTTTGCACATCATCCAGAAGAAAAGTGAAGACAAAATATTCTTTATAAATAGGTTTAAATGACACCAGTAATAATGAGTACATTCTCCTTGTAACCATTTAAAAACTATAGATAAAGCAAAAGTTCTCCAACAGTAAGCCACCAGATCCCTGTACTCTTCTGAAAAGGAAACACAGTTAATAGTGTGTTCTTCTAGAGCTTTTCTATGCATTTGAATATATATATGTAAGTATAGAATATGTAGGCTTGTTCTGTGTGTGCGTGTGTATCATATTGTAAACACTGTTGCATTGTTGTACAACTTTTTGCATGGCAACATATATCTATCTCATTGCTTTGTAAAACTGCATAACATTCCACAGAAAAAATATTACCCTTGTTTAACAGTTATCAAAACATAGTTAGGGAACCCCTTGGGGAACCCTTTGTAGGGTTCCAAGAGGTCAAATTATTTTCATAATAGAAGTAGGACATTATTTGCCTTTTATACCCTCACTCTCTCACAAACGTACAGTGGAGTTTTCCAGAGGCTACTTGGCAAGTGGTAACACCACTGCTCTGACAGCTAATGAAATGTGTATGTATACATTGTTTTCCAAATTTTTCTAAAGAAGTAGATTTAGGGTATAAATATACGCTTTTTTGGAGATAACTCAATTTCTTCTCGTGTTCTCACTGTGTTCTTCCTAGCTATCTTCAGTTATACCTGTTATAATTGCAATACTATTGTCTACTAAATTTTTATTTTAAAATTCTGAAATTTTTCTTACATCTATCTGAAAACACAAGAAGTAATACACTTTGTCTTGTTTTGTAATAACATTTAAAAATGTTTTTAAACCCTAATGAATTGTGTAATTTTAACCAAAATTGTTATTAGACCATTCCTTTACAATATATTTATTCTTATAGTAAAGGATTTATCATTGGCATAAGATGGATTGATTAGATTTGCTTTCTCAACCCCCAGGTGCACCATCCCAGTGTAAAAATACTGAAAAAAAAAATGAAATTAGGTCAGGTGGAGTTGCTTATACCTGTAATCCCAGCACTTTGGGAGGCCAAGGTGGGAGGATTGCTTGAGGCCATGTGTTCAAGACCAGCCTGGGCAACACAGCAAGACCCTACCTCTATTTATTTTTTGTATCAATTTAATTTTAAAATAAAATAAATAAATAATAAATTTTTTAAAGATGAAATCGGCATTCAGAGGGTTCTCTGACTAGCTGAAGGGAGGGATATATGCCAAAGAAATTGTGAAAAACTAAATAAAAACCAAAAATATAATGAAATCTATATTTTCCTCATCTATATGTATAGTAATAGTTCAACTTATTATGTCTTATTCAACAGAATATTTTGAAGAATATTTTAGCAATACTATTACTAAACTTTATTGTTTACTATAAATAGTTAGTTGCAGCATCATTTTGAGACCAATCATTCAGAGTTTAGAGAAAAACGAATTAAGCATTTTAAATGTAGATATGGTGAGCTCTTTAAAATCCAAAACTTGTTAGCTTTTCAAACTGGCCGTGAAAAAACACAAACGGTGGTAAAATTTTCAGTGCTTTTTTAAATTTCATGTTTTTTTCTAGAAGAACAGTTTTGATATTTTTTTTGATGACACAAAAGCAATGGTGGGTAAAACTGCTGGCATTTAGCACAAATCAAAGCAGTGGCACCAAACTGTCCCAGTAGTCATTCTGTTCCTTAATGCCACACACTTGCAATGAGGGGGAAAAGCCAGCTTCACTTCAGGTTATTTTCTTAAATCTTGATTCATGAGAACATGTCTTTTCAACAATCTTTGTGAAGAAATGGGGAGTATACATTAAAGGTTTCTGTTGCATACTAAAGAACAATGATATCTCAAGAAACAGTACTTGTGCAATCATGTGAGATAGCTGAACTGTCTACATTTTTTGTGAAACATGATTTTTACTGGAAAGAATGACAAACTATGATTATTCAGGTCTGAGTATTTTGCAGGCACTTTCGTAGAAATGCAAAGAGACTCTCACTTCAAGAAAATTAGTTGACAATATTTGCTGCCATTGATAAAATTTGAACTTTCCAGCAAAAATTAGAATTGTAAAAAATTTGTATCTGCCATCATGAACTTGACAACTGCCTGATTCTTCCAATGAGTTGCAGTGGTTTATACCTGTGAAGCACCTAGCAGCATACCTGGAACATAGCGAGCAGTGATAGGATGGTAACTCTCTCTCTCTCTTTTTTTTTTTTTTTTCCTGATACAGAGTTTTGCTCTGTTGCCCAGGCTGGAGTGCAGTGGCACAATCTTGGCTCACTGCAACCTCTGCTTCCCAGGTTTAAGCAATTCTCCTGTCTCAGCCTCCTGAGTAGCTGGGATTACAGGCATCTGCCACCACACCCAGCTAATTTTTTATTTTTAGTGGAGATGGGGTTTCACCATGTTGGCCAGGGTGGTCTCAAACTCCTGACCTCATGTGATCCACCCACCTAGGCCTCTCAAAGTTCTGGGATTACGGTCGTGAGCCACCGCAGCTGGCCCTTTCCCTTTTCCTTTCCCATATATTACATGCCTAGCCCCAAATACTTCTGGCCACCCCATGCCAGAGCTGGGAGAAGTCCAGGGTAAGTTATTGTATTACATTAGCTGGAGACACCCACACAAAGGCTGAGATAATATAGGTATAATAAAACCTTACACATTGACATCACTGAAGGCCTACTGGATAAAAAGTCAGTGAAAGAAATCCTGGGGACTGCCACTTTTCAATGACACAATCACTCATCAAATTATTTGTATCACCTGTATGTCCCACCATGGATCTCACACCCCCTGGGTGGTAAGGGATGGCCAGATGAGGCAGTCTGTTGCCCTACAAAAGATGAGAGAAGGGAATCTGGCACCATCACTCCCAAATTCCCAGGGACTCATTTTGAGGGCCTCCCATTTTAACTAAGGCTTTAACCTATTTCCCAACCTGTACCTGCCTGCCTTCCTGAACCCACATGACCTTCTCCCCTACAATGCCTTCCCACCCTTAGCCTCCCAGGTCTGAGTTGCCCACTTGGCAACCAGTGGGGCAAAGCAGTAGGTTCGAGATTGCCCTAGGGGCATCCAGGACTGGCTGGGCATTCCCATGCAGAGCAGGACAAATAGCCAGGGCCCCGGACAGAGCTTCCCCCAGATCCCCATCACCCTGCCCTGAGGAAAATGACCCAGAGAACACTCCCACACAGCCACCCACTTCCCACCATCCCCTGTCAGCAGGCAAAGAGCTCCAGGTTCTTCCTCTGGGACACTACACCTAACCAAGGGTCTATCAATTCCTATCCACCCCCAAGCCCTCACCAGGTGAGTACAGACTCCTGGAAACTAGGGGTTAATTCATGGAAAAATTGATGGTATGCCCTCCAAGGCTGCATGCCAAGGACCTTCAGGAGGCTTTTCCCCCATCCCCTTCTTTCTTGAGGATATATTCCGTCTGTTAATCCTAGCTATTGATTCAACAAACTGTTGCCAAGTCATAAGTTATTTTTCTAGGAATTGGTAATGTGTTCATTTCACAATATAAAACACCGAACGTCCCCAGGACTCTCTTCCACCCCCTGTACTCTTTCCTGCCCTCCCTCTCCCTACATTCCCTCCTGGGTTCCAGTACCAGGGGTGTTGATTGTCAGCCTCCTCATAAACCTCACACACTACACAGAAACTAACTCAAAACAGAACACAGACTTAAAGGTGAAACATAAAACTATAAAACATTCAGAAGAAAAAATGCCTGTTAGTATGGTAAATTGCATGGACTGGTTTTTGAATATTGAATGAGATTTGCATGGTTGGTCATGGTATATATTGCTTTTTAAAAATTGCTGAATTCTATTTGCTAATATTTTGTTAAGGGTTTTTGCATTTACATTTATGAGGGACATTGGACTGTAGTTTTCCTTTTTCTTCTTTTTTTTGTACTATCTTCATTTGATTTTAATATCAGCATAAAACTAGCTTTATAAAACGAATTGGGAAATATTCCCTCCTCTTCCATTTCTGGAAGAGATCATGTGGAATTGGGCAGATCTCTCTAGTATATTCCAGAGGGGACAAGTCTTTCTTTCTTTCTTTGTTTAACAATGGTTAATGATTATCTTGTGGAGGTGAGTCACTTATCTAATATAAGGTTCAATTCTACCCTATTTGTTTTTGTTTGCATTTTGAGATGAGGTCTCGCTCTGTCACCCAGGCTAGAGTGCAATGGCATGATCATAGCTCAGTACAACCTCGAACTCCTGGGTTCAAGCAATTCTCCTGCTTCAGCCTCCCAAGTAGCTAGGACTATGGGCGTGCACCACCACAACTGGCTAATTTATTAAGTTTTTGTAGAGACAGGGTCTTGCTATGTTACCCAAGCTAATCTCGAATTCCTGGCCTCATGCAGTTTCCCACCTCAGTCCCTGAAGGTGCTGGGATTACAGGCATGAGCCACCACACCTGGCCTACCCTATTTGGTTTTATATATCTATGATTCTAGTATAGCTTTACCATGTGCCAGAAATTATTTTAGCCACTTTGTAAATATTAAATATTTTATTCTTCATACAACCATTTGAGATAGGTACTAGGATTGTTCTGATTTTACAGATGAGGAAACTGAGACACAGAGAGAGAAAGTAACTGACACATGGTCACATAGCTAGCAAACACAGAGTTGAGATTTAAGCCCAGGCATCTATTCCCCTAACCACAGTGCTCTTTTGTGTACGGGGACATTATTATTATTTTCATACTCTAGATAAGGAAACTGAAGCCCAGAGTGCTGAAGTGATTTGCCCAACGGAATGTAACCAAAGTAGAGTTCTTGATTCCCACCCACCTGTCTCTCCACATCTCCCCATCTCCGAAAGGTGTTCTAGCCAAAATTTGAGAGTTGCCGTTGAGTTTTCTCTTCACCTTACCTTCTGCTTCTAATCCATCAGCCAATCTTGTTGATTTTGCCTCCAAAATATGCATCAAATTCTCTGCTTCTCTCCATCTCCGCCGTGCTCTCTCATCTGATCCCTTCATTCCACTCGTACACTCTCACAAGCTATTCTCCTTCCACCTGCAGACAGCATTAGCATTTTAAACATCAGTCTCTGCTGCTTAAAACTCTGCAATGGTTTGCCATTGTACTAAGAATCAAATCCAAATTATTTCCCGGACTCACAAAGCCCCAATGGTGTCTGGCCCCAAGCTCTTCCCAGACTATCTCCTGCACCTTGCCCTCCACCTGTGTGCTCCAGCCTCCAGCCGGCCAGCTCAGGCCTGCCTTCACAGCCCCTGTATCTGCTGGCCCTTGAAAGCTCTTCCCACAAACACTTCATTGCTGCTAAATGTCAACCCTCATAGAGACATTCCCAGGTCACCTGGTACGAGACAGACCCTCAGTAGTGCTCTCTCCCACCTTTCTCTTTTATTTTCTTCATGGCATTTATCACCTGCCTAATATTTTTTGTTTGTTTGTCTGTTTGGGTTATTTCCTCACCTACTAGAACGTAAGCTGTGCAAGCTTATACTAATAACTAACACTAATGTAGTCCTTATTTTGTGCCAGGCACTGTTCCAAGTACTTTATATGTGTAAACTCACTTAGTGTCCACCACTATCCTGAAAAGTTGCACTCTGAACATCTCTGCGTTTCTGAAGATAAAATTGAGCAACAGAGAGGCAAGGTAACTTATTTATGGCCACACAGCTTGTAAGTCGTGAAGCTGGGATGCAAGCCCAGGCAGTCTGGCTGTGGAGTCTGTTTTTTTTTTGTTGTTGTTGTTGTTGTTGTTGTTGTTGTTTTTGAGATGGAGTCTCGCTCCTATCATCCAGGCTGGAGTGCAGTGGCGTGATCGTGGCTCACTGCAACCTCTGCCTGCCGGGTTCAAGCGATTCTCCTGCCTTGGCCTACTGAGTAGCTGGGATTATAGGCGTGCGCCACCATGCCCAGCTAATTTTTGTGCTTTTAGTAGAGACAGGTTTTCACCATGTTGGCCAGGCTGGTCTCGAATTCCTGACCTCAGGTGATCTGCCCACCTTGGCCTCCCAAAGTGCTGGGATTACAGGCGTGAGTCCCCGTGCCTGGCCGAGTCTGTACTCTTAGCCCTCATCCTTTATGGTTCCTTCATGGGAGTGGGGTGCTTATTTGTACTATTCTCCACCAAGTTTCTAGCACCTGGAATAGTGCCTGACAGAGAGGAAGCACCAATAAATATTTGTAGAATAAGCAAATGAATGTTGCATAACTGGTTTAAAGATAAAGCCTGACTTTGAACCAGATTGGTCGGGCTCCAAAACCACATTCTCCAGAGTATGGGATTGTACTATTTCAATTTTCAACTCGGAAATTCACTGAAGCTTGCCGTCTACTCTAAAGATGTCTACAGTCCTGTGGGGAAGGCATATTTAAATAACTACAAGCCAGATAGAAAAACTGTGGTGCCACAAGTAAAGGGCACACAAAGTGCCATGAGGGAGTGATAATTTTAACTAGTAGGTCAAGGAAGGATTTGAGGTGAAAGTGGCATTTGCACTGGGTTTGGAAGACTCTGGACAGGCAGAGATGAGAAGGAGCATGTAACTGAAACTACAAGTTGTCTCCTAATGTCTGTTTCCTCTTCTTCCACAGTAATCATATTCCAAAATTTTAGCTACACAGTTGACCACTGAGAATAAAGGCTACATTTCCCAGCCTCCCTTGCAGCCAGGCATGGCTACCTGACCACATTCTGCATAAAAGTTTATAGAGAAGTCAGGGATGAAACTTCCATGAGGTGTTCTCAAGTGGAAGGAGCATGCCCACGTCCTTTGTCTCCCTCCTGCTGTCTAGAATGTGACTCTGATGACTGGAACCAAAGCAGCTATCTTTGGCCTCAGAAGGCACATGTTGAGGATGTGGACTACAATGTTGAGGCAGTCTGATCATGAAGGCACGATATGAGGCCTGCTACAATCTTGTTTAAGCCACTGTTACAAGTGTCCTAGGTTGGGTTACCAGAGCAGATCCTGAGACAAGGCTTCATGTGCAAGTAGTTTATTAAACAGATGCTCCAAGCAGGGAGCAATGGCTCCTACCTATAATCCCCAGAACTTTGGGAGACCAAGACAGAAGGAGTGCTTGAGGCCAGAAGTTTCAGACCAGCCTGAGTAACATAGTGAGACCCCTGTCTCCACAAAAAAAAATAAAAATTAGCTGGTCAGGTCACATGTGCCTGTAGTCCCAGCTACTCAGGAGGCTGAGGCAGGAAGATCCTTTGAGCGTAGAAGTTTGAGGTTACAGTGAGCTATGATTATGCCACTGCACTCCAGCCTTAGTGACAAAGTGAGACCTTGTCTCAAAAATAAAAATTAAAAAAATGCTCCCAGGAGAAACCAGTAAGGGAGTGTGGAAAGTAAGACAGGGAAGGGAAAAGGACAAGCAAGGGAATGTTTCAGCAAAGCCCCAGCCTTAGCCTGGTCCCAAAGGTCAGCTCTGGAGTGTAAATTACACCTCAGAGTTTGCCCAGATTTCAGACAATGGAACTAGGCTTTTATCTAGTTCAGCTAAAGGCTGCCCCTGCTTCTCTCGATGTTCAGAAGCTGTGGAAGATGATTAAACGGGTCAAAGGGCTCTGGTGCAACCTCAATGGGCCCCTTACACTGGGTTTTCTGTCACTCATAACTGAACCTAATCCTAACAAGTACCAAAAACATTTCTGGCAGAGGGGAGAGTAAAAATAAAGTGCACAGAACCTGAAGGAACAAGAGGATATATGAAAGTATTGGAAAGGAAGAGAATAGGAAAGAAAGAAATAGGAAACAAGTTTGGAAAACCAAACTGTAGTCACTGGAACTTGATATGGTTTGGTTGTGTCCCCACCCAAAGCTCATCTTGAATTGTACCTCCCCACATTTCCCTTCTGCACTGCCTTTGCAGAGGCTCTCCATGAGGGCCCTGCCCCTGCAGCAAACTTCTGCCTGGACATCAAGGCATTTCCATACACAGCAGTGGGGGCCTGGAAATGCGGGGTTGAAGCCCCCACACAGAGTCCCCACTGGGGCACTGCCTAGTGGAGCTATGAGAAAATGACCACCATCCTCCAGATCCTAGAATGGTAGATCCACCAACAGCTTGCACCGTGCACCTGGAAAAGTCACAGACACTCAACACCAGTCCATAAAAGAAGTCGGGAGGGAGGTTTACACTTTGCAGAAGCACAGGAGTAGAATGATATGGTTTGGCTGTGTCCCCATACTGTTCTCATGGTAGTGAATAAGTCTCACAAGTTCTGATGTTTTTATAAGGGGCTTCTCCTTTCGCGTGGCTCTCTCTCTTGCCTGCCACCATGTAAGAAGTCCCTTTGCTCTTCCTTGGTCTTCTGCCATGATTGTGAGGTCTCCCCAGCCATATGGAACTGTGAGTCCATTAAACCTCTTTTTCTTTATAAATTACCTAGTCTTGGGTTTTATCAGCAGCGTGAAAATGAACTAATACAGAACTATATAAAAGTTTTAAATTTCCAGCTAATGCATAGATGAAGGGAAGTCAAAAGGACTTTGAATCTGATGACTCAGAAGATTAATCTGGCAACTATGTGTGAGATGAATTGGAATGAAACTTGTGTGGGGTAATACCCATTACAAGATCATATATATAATCTAGGCAAGAGGTAATGGTGGCACAACCCCAGGTGATGGTGCTGGGAAGGGAAAGTAGAGAATAGTTGTGAAGTCTTACAGAGAAAGATCTGGTCTTTCTAAGTGCTTTGACATGAGAGAAAAGAGACAGAGGATCCAAACATGAAGCCAGGGACAATGGTGGCATTGCCAACAGAAATGGGTAACAGAGGAGAAGAAACAAGCTTGATAGAAAATATGAATTCTACCAATTGATATAGTGACTTTGAGATGAAGGGAAGCCTTCTAAATGGAGTTGTCAAGAAGGCAGTTAGAAATGCAAGACTGATAAAAGAAGTCAAGCACGGAGCCATGGATCTGTGCATTGTCTACAGAGATGTGATAGAAGCCATGGCTGTGCATAGGATTACTAAGGGAGGGAGGGCAGAGACAGAAGAGGAAAAGGCCAGTATAAGATACTCGCAAGTTGTCCTGTTTGTCTGTTGTCTCTTGGGCCCACGCCACCCTCCTCTGTGGTGTGAGGGCCCTCAGCCAACAGCCTTTGCCAGACTCTCTCTTGCCAGCTGGCTTCCGATTCAATTCTGCTACTAAGAGGCACTGAGACGTGGCTGGAAGGACATAGGGTGAGAGAAGGGTCTTCTTCCTGTTTCCAGCTCCTGTCAACGTCTCTCTGGGAGGCTCTAGCCTAGGGCTTGGCAAATTTTTTCCGTAAAGAGCTGGATATTAAGTAGTTTAAGCTTTGCAGGCCATATGGTCTCTGTTATAACTCCTCAACTCTGCCATTGTAAGGCAAGAGCAGCCATAAACAATATATAAATGAATAAGGGTGACTGCATTGCAATAAAACTTTATTCATGGACACTGTAATTTGAGTGTTTTACAATTTTCATGTGCCATGAGATATATCTTCCTTTTCGGTTTTACATTCAGCCATTTTTAAAATGTGAAGAATATTCTTTTTGTTTGTTTGTTCACTTGTTTTTTGAGATGAACTCTTGCTCTGTCACCCAGTCTGGAGTGTAGTGGCGCAATCTCGTCTCACTGCAACCTCCGCCTCCCGGATTCAAGCGACTCTCCTGCCTCAGCTTCCCAAGTAGCTGGGACTACAAGTGTGCACCACTACGCCTGGCTAATTTTGTATTTTTAGTAGAAACAGGGTTTTGCCACGTTTGCCAGACTGGTCTCGAATTTCTGACCTCAGACCATCCACCTGCCTTGGCCTCCCAAAGTGCTGGGATTATAGGCGTGAACCACCGTGCCTGGCCAAAATGTGAAGAACATTCTTTGCTCATGGGCCATGGAAAAACAGGTGGCAACTGGATTTGGCCTATGGGTAATAGGTTGCCCGTGCTAGCTCCTAATTGTTCACACTCCTGGCAGCAGGTGAACTACACTTCCTGGAAATACTGGCACCCCAGAGGCTCAACCCCATCACTGTGCATTCTCATTCTGTGGTCTGAGCATAGGCCAGGCAAAGCTGAGCTTGGAGGCTCTTGTGGCACCGCTTCTTCTCTTCTATCCCTCCAGCCCTGAGGAGGAACTGCTATAGTTACCATATCTGGTCACTGCAGCATCTCCATTTGCCCTTCCAACCCTCCAACACTGGAGTAGTCAATCCACATCCCTTCTGTGAGAAATGCCTTGCATGGAATTGTTTTCCTGCTTGGACTCTGACTGACACAGAAATCCTTCCATTTTAGGGATGGGAAGAAAAGGAAGCCAAAAGGGAGAAGCCAGCAACGGAAGAGGCAAATTAGGAGTGTCCCCACACTGAAGGGAAAAGAAGTTCAGGAAGAAGGGCATGGGGAGCAGCAGTTGCCGCTGCTGAGAGGTGAAGAGGATGCTTGCGAAGAGGGTGATGAGCTGAGGAACTTCCAGAAATCATCCTCAGGGGATGGCAGGGACCTGGGAGCAAGCTGGAGGCAGACACAGCCTCCTCTTGTGAGACTATGTGAGAGGCAGGGTCTGAGGCAGTCTCTTATGATGCAGGAGAAAGGCATGGAGACGGCTCAGCCCATGTCAGGACTGTCAATCCTCCCTGTTGGCAAACACATGGAACCTGGGGGTAGCTGCCTTCCCTCCTGATAGCCCTCCCTACACTGCACTCTCCCGGCCCTGCCTCTGATTACAGAACACACTTGGGCACTGGCTGAGGGTCCCTGTTCCTGCAGATATTCTTGTGATGGCCTCTGCCCTCATGGGTAAGCAAGCACAGGTGAATTACCTCTGGCCACCTCAGCCCTTGCAAAGGGCTGACCAGAGCATGACAGCCAGGGATACCCCTCCAAGAGCTGTCTTGTGAGCACAGAGGATTGTGGGTGTTTTAAAAGTCTTCATGACATTAATTAATCCAGCAAATATTTATTCACCACCTCTTGTGTGCCAGGCACTACTCTAGGTGCTATTGATACAGCAGTGAGTTAAAAAAAAAAAAAAAAAAAAGTCTATGCCTTCAAGGATCCTACATTCTTGTGGGAAAGACAGGTAATAAACAAGTAGACATAAAAATGGCAGGTGCTGAGAAGTGCTCTGAAGAAAAATACAACAAGGTGAGGGGGACAGGGAATGCAGGATGCGAGTGATTTTTTTCTGTTTCCCATATCAGGATGGCCTCTCTGAAGAGTTGACAAGTGAGCAGAGGCTTAAATAAGTGAAAGAGTGAAGAATGGTCCAGGCAGTGGGAAAAACCAAGCAGAAGCAGGAGGTAGGAGGGTGTTCGGCATAGTTCAGGGAACAGCAAGGAGGCTCAGTGTACCTGGAGTGAATAGGCTGAAAGAGAGGGATAGGAACTAACCCAGAGAGGGTTAGGCTTTGAGTCACAATGAGGACTCTGATGTTACTCTGAGCAGGGGGTTTGAACACAGAAGTGACACATCTGATTTTCACGTAAAAGACTGACCATGACAACTGTGGGGAGAAGAAACTGCCAGATGACCCCTCTGTTCTTAGAATTATGTTGCTCTTCTAAAAATAGAGCTAGAAAGTCAAATCCCACAAGTGTAGGTTGGTGCTCCAGTGGCTGAGTACAAGAATAATAGAAGAAAAGCTGTGAGTCAGAGTCGGCCACAACCTAAACATGAATTAGGAGTGTCATGCCACGGGGAAAATTAAAAGCCAGACAATCCTGGGATGTGTTGGTATAGCCATCGGACACGCAAAGACTGGGACACTGACTTCGTGTATGTTTGGCATAAATGGGCTTCCTGCCATGCCGTCTGTTTGCAATGTTTCCCACCTGTCCTGCAGCCCAGGCTGTACACAGGCCTGTCTCTCTCCACAAGCGCTTCTTCCCAGTGTTTTTCCTTCCCTTCTGTCTGTGTCTTTTGTGCTGTCATTCAGTCAGCAACCACCATGTATAAAACTTAATGAGCAGTGCCATGGGAGAGTCTCTGGTAAGTGCTTGAAGCTCAAATCCTTTGTTAATTGTATCTAGAGAGCGATGTCTGCTATTGGCACAAATCTCTCTTTTTAGTCCCTTCAAGTTTATTCTCTAACTGTGGACTTTTCTCCACCTCTTACAATTGTACTCTTGGTGGATTTTCCTATTTATGAAGCTCTATGGAAGATATGCCCTGCCAGAGAAAAGATCTTCTCTACTGTCAAGAATCACTGGTTTCAGCTGGGTCAGGACTGACAACCTAGCTTCTGTGTATAGACAAGTGAAGACAAAAAGGGCTAGGGTTGGCAGAATTGTGCAGGGAGTCAATGTGTCATCTTTAACACCTCTCCATTCACCTCTAAGCAGGGCCATTTTTTTCTGACAAGCTAGGGCCCTATGTGAATCAATGCAAGGCTTAAGCTTGAAGTACCTATAGCCAATCCCTGTCCCCTTTCCTGATAGGTAATGGCATCCAGAAAGAATGAAACCTTGAAGCAGGAGACATTGGGTGGCTGAGTCAGGGTGTGGGACTTGAGCCAGTTTCCACTCTGCAAAGATCAGGGAACAAGCACCCTCTCCCTCTTCCCCAGCCTGGAGATGCTAGCCATGAGAACTCAGAGGGGTCTCTGGCCTGGCACTCAACCTCCTGCTCCAGAGCCCCAGGGAGAGTATTGGGGACTGGAAGCACCAAGCCAAAGGCTCTGAGAAGCCACAGTGGCTGGGGATTGAGGTTCTGAGCCCAAAAACTTTGCCAGAGAGCCACATAGTAACTCCATAACCCCCAACTCCCTGGAGCTAGAGGAAAGGAATGAAGGGAGGCCAGGTCCAAGAACTCCTAGACCAGTCCTGGTGGTACACAACCTCAGGTACTTTCCCACGTAATTATCTTAACAACCTGTGAGGTATTATCAGAGGTATTCGAAACAGAGCAATTCCATCTTGAATAGGGGCTGAGTAAAATAAGGCTGAGACCTACTGGGGTGCATTCCCAGGAGGTTAAGGCATTCTTAGTCACAGAAGGACATAGAAGTTCAGCACAAGATACAGGTCACAAAGACCTTGCTGATAAAATGGGATGCACTAAAGAAGCCAGCCAGTCCGGATGCAGTGGCTCACACCTCTAATCCCAGTACTTTGGGAGGCCAAGGCAGGTGGATCACCTGAGGTCAGGAGTTTGAGATCAGCCTGGCCAACATGGTGAAACCCCATCTCTACTAAAAATACAAAAATTAGCTGGGCATGGTGGTGCACACCTGTAATCCCAGGTACTCGGGAGGCTGAGGCAGGAGAATCGCTTGAACTCAGAAGGCAGAGGTTGCAGTGGGAAGATCGCGCCATTACACTCCAGCCTGGGTGACAAGAGTGAAACTTCGTCTCAAAAAAAAACAGAAGCCAGCCAAAACCAACCAAAACCAAGATAGCAATGAGAGTGACCTCTGGTCATCCTCACTGCTCATACACTAATTGTAATGCATTAGCTGCTAAAAGACACCCCCACCAGCCCCATAGCAGTTTACAAATGCCATGGCCATGTAGGAAGTTACCCTGTATGGTCTAAAATGGGGAGGAATCCTCAGTTTTGGGAATTCCCCACCCCTTTCCCAGAAAACTCTTGAATAAATGAATAATCCACCCCTAGTTTAGTATATAATCAAGAAATAACCATAAAAATGGTCAACCAGGCCGGGCGCGGTGGCTCACGCCTGTAATCCCAGCACTTTGGGAGGCCGAGGCAGGCGGATCACGAGGTCAGGAGATCGAGACCATCCTGGCTAACATGGTGAAACCCCATCTCTACTAAAAATACAAAAAAATTAGCTTGGCGTGGTGGCAGGTGCCTGTAGTCCCAGCTACTTGGGAGGCTGAGGCGGGAGAATGGTGTGAACCCGGGAGGCAGTCTGCAGTGAGCCAAGATTGCACCACTGCACTCCAGCCTGGGCGACAGAGCGAGACTCCATCTCAAAAAAAAAAAAAAAAAGGGTCAATCAGCAGCCCAAGCCACTGCTCTGCCTAGGGAGTAGCCATTCTTTATTCCTTTACTTTCTTAATAAACTGGTTTTTTGTTTGTTTGTTTGTTTTGTTTTGTTTTGAGACAGAGTTTCACTCTTGTCGCCCAGGCTGGAGTGCAATGGCATGATCTCAGCTCAATGCAACCTCCATCCCCCCATGTTCAAGCAATTCTCCTGCCTTAGCCTCCTGAGTAGCTGGGGTTACGGGTGCACGCCACCACACCTGGCTAATTTTTTTTGTATTTTTAGTAGAGACGGAGTTTCACCATGTTGATCAGGTTGGTTTTAAACTCCTGACCTTGTGATCCACCCCCCTTGGCCTCCCAAAGTGCTGGAATTACAGACGTGAGCCACCACACCCGGCCCATGATACCCTTTTTAATGGTAAGAAAAACTGAGTTTCAGCGAGGTTGCACAACTTTCCCAAAGACACACAAGCTACAACCTGGCAGGGTCCTCCTGACTACAGAGCCTGCTCGGATGTGCTGGAAAGAGCCCCCAGGAGCCTCATGAGGGGCCCCAGTGGCCTGTGAGGAACTGGTGGATAAACTTAGACCTAACACCAAAGCTGTGTCTAGAGAGGCAACTGCGGTCTAGAGAAGATAGGTTACTGGCCTAAGAAACCACAAATTTCACATTTGCTTCCTCTCCATCGGGTACCCCAGGTCTTCTGACCTTCCCAACCTTCCCATCAGATCCCAAACCCATTTGACCTGGTATCTTTTTTATTCTTTTCTTTTAATAAAAACATGAACCTCAGGCCGGGCGTGGTGGCTCAAGCCTGTAATCCCAGCACTTTGGGAGGCCGAGACGGGCGGATCACGAGGTCAGGAGATCGAGACCATCCTGGCTAACACGGTGAAACCCCGTCTCTACTAAAAAATACAAAAAACTAGCCGGGCGAGGTGGCGGGCGCCTGTAGTCCCAGCTACTCCGGAGGCGGAGGCAGGAGAATGGCGTGAACCCGGGAGGCGAAGCTTGCGGTGACCCGAGATCGCGCCACTGCACTCCAGCCCGGGCAACAGAGCGAGACTCCGTCTCAAAAAAAAAAAAAAAAAAAAAAAAAAACCATGAACCTCTAAATCTACTTTATGACATGGTATCTAATTAGCATAAATGCATTCCAAAAGGTGGGTGGGTCCAGCCCAGATGGGCTTCCAGAAGCCTCTTTCCTCTAACTGCTGGGGTCCTTTGGGCACCCCTCCCACCAACATCTCCCTTCCTTTCTGACCAAATTCCCCTTTCCAGAGCCTGGCTCAAGGCAGGAACAATCCTCTCCTCCCAGCACAGTTCTGCAGAGCTCCTGCATCTCGTCTACCCTCTCCCTGCCAGCCTCCTCCCTGCCCACTGTGGCCATTCGGCTACAGTAGCTTGAGCTTTGAATTTCAGGACAAATCTAGAAAACCAGGGATCTAATACCTGGGCTCTGACAACCCAGTGGGGCCTGAGACAGCGCTAGCAGCCCCCAGTGTCATGTGACAGCCTGTAGCTTTTTAGTCATCACTGTCAGGCTTTACTTAGCACTGGGAATGGGTCCCTGCCCTCTAGGGCCTAAGGGTCAGGTGCTGGTAGCACAACCACAGATAAGACAATGTAAGAAACTCCTGAGATGCAGAGGAACCAAGTCCTATGGGATTCCAAAGGGGAGAGCCACGAGTTCTGCTGAGAGAGTGATCCAGAAACTGGTGAGAATGTGGTGGGAAAGAGGGGTGCTCACAGGTAAGCTCATGGAGACGAGAGCACAGAAGTGAGATTTGAACAAAGGCAAGGACCGAAGGGCCCTGGTGCATCATCAGTCAAGGCAAAAATGGTCAGAAGTCTTTCCAAAGTTGTTCAGGGTCTCCTGCAGAGGGTTTGGGGCCCATCCTACCACTGCCAACCCTTCACCATCCTTCCTGTCCACAGCCTGAGGTCACCACTGTCACTGATGTCTGAAGGCCAGAAATAGAAATGAGTCACTTGGCCTTCTAATGTGCTTTATCTAATGCTTGCTTTATTAAAGATGAAACAGTGGCCTTTTGCAGTGGGAGCCTCACTAGGCACCTGAGCTACCCATGTGGTATCGGGTCATTCTTGTTATGCCTGCATGTTCTTTCTGTTACAAAACAGGATCACACTACCTCTTCAGTTTAGCCCCAAGACTTTGCTCTGCCAGGGAAGAGGTGCCGGGATCACCACTAAATATTAGTGCAGTTAAAGTTACCCTTCTCTTCTTTTCCTGTAGCTTAGCAGCAAGGAGACACAGTAGTGGTTTAAGATGAAGGGAAGCCCACCTCCAAGAATGGGATTATGACCTTAGACATGCACCCCAGAGGAAAGAATGCCCACAGTCACTCTGAACATATTCAGAACAGCTCCTGTGCCAGCACAAGCAGAGTGCTGGTCAAGCAGGAAGAGACCTGTCAATACCAGTGAGCAGGAGGTCAGTACAAAAGAGGTCTGGTGGCCAGGCGCAGTGGTTCACGCCTATAATCCCAGCACTTTGGGAGGCCAAGGCAGGTGGATCACAAGGTCAGGAGATCAAGACCATCCTGGCTAACATGGTGAAGCCCCATCTCTAGTAAAAATGCAAAAAAATTAGCCGGGCATGGTGGCACATGCTTGTAGTCCCAGCTACTCGGGAGGCTGAGGTAGGAGAATGGTGTGAACCTGGGAGGCGGAGCTTGCAGTGAGCGGAGATCGCGCCACTGCACTCCAGTCTAGGCAACAGAGCGAGACTCTGTCTCAAAAACAAAACAAATAAACAAACAAAAGAGGTCTGGCTGTTAATGTCAGGGACCCACAAGCAGGATCTTCAGTCATTATGTGATCTGGAGCATGAAGCCACAAGGTCAGACTCAATGGCACAAAAGAGCCCCAGGATCATCTCAAGACCAGCAGCCACATGGCCTTGAAGCCAAACTATCAAATTACTCCTGTAGGCTCCTTCCATCCACTGGGTAGGAGCAGGATGCCCTTCAGAATCAAGGACAGAGGAGACGGTAGAATGGGTGTCATTAGGAAGATATTCCTGACAGGGTAACAGAGTGTCTTCGTCTGTTCAGACTGCTGTAACCAAGTATCACAGATTGGGTGGCTTATAAACAACAGAAATTTGTTTCTTACAGTTCTGGAGGCTGGAAGTCCAAGATCAAGGTGCCAGCAGACTGTGTCCGGTGAGAGCACACTTCCTGGTTCACAGATGGCACCTTCTATTTACGTCCTTCCATGGTAGAAGAGGCAAGGCAGCTCTCTGGGATGACTACACTCTTATCCCTAATCACCTCCCAAGCCCCACCTCCTAATACCACCAGGAGATTGGAGATGAGGTTTTAACATATGAATCTGAGGTGGAGGACACATTCAGACCATAGCACAGAGCCATATGGAAAAAGAGCTGGGAGGCTGGGGCAAGTCTTCCTAGGAGGAGAGAAAGCTACAGGTATGATTAGAGTGAAGAGAGGGAGGCTGGCTGTCTGCTTCACCCAGTTCATCTCCCACCAAGGACAGGGTTTGGGGGAATCTACATAGAAAAGTTTGTAATGAGGCAGCATGTGCAATGGTTTAAAAAAACATAGATTTTAGGGGAAAAAGGAGCATGACTCTACACTTCGCAGCTGTATGGCCAAGGGCAGTATTCCTTAAAATGTGGCCTTTGGTCCAGTAGCATCAGCCTAACCTGGGAAATTGCTGGAAAGGAAAATTCTTGATCCCCACCCCAGACTATGGAATCACACTCTGGGGGTGAGGTCCCATACACTGTTTTAACAAGCTCTGCCACTAATTTCATTGTACGCTAAAGTTTGAGAACCATTGACCTAAGATGCAGTTACCAACCTCTCTAACCCACAGTGTTCTCATCTGTAAAATGGGTTTACATGTAAAATGGGCTCAAATGTAAATAATGCTTACCTCAGGTTATTTTGAGAATTAAATGGATACTACAAGTGCAGAACTTAGCACAAGGCTTGGTTCACAGTAAACCTTCAGTGAATGCCAGTTATTATCACCATTATCTCCCACCTAATCTGCAAACCAAAAAGAATCCACAGCCAAATGGTGCCCTCTTCCTGAGTTATCTGGTCAGTGTCATCTGTCAAGCACCCACAGCATCGACAAAAAGACATGAGGCATATCTCCCTCCCATGTAGTGAGAGAAGGAGAGCTGAGAACTTCTGGAAGGTGCCCTGGTTCAGGCCTCCACTCCAGAGCTACCAGGTGTATGAAGCATGACCTGCCAGGTGTGACGCCTCCTTTATATCTCCCACACAAGGGAACAGGGCACATACCGGCTGCTCAGTCCTCACTGAAGAGTGAAATCAACCTCAACTTCTCCATGTTCCATGTAATGATGAGCCTTTACCACCACCTATTCCAGGGTTGTGGGAAAACTATGTAGTCAAAGAACCAATTGGAAAGGCTGATGTGCTTATGCAAAGATTTCGTTAGGGAAGTGTAAGGCTAAGGGTTAACCTCATGGTGTGAACACCCTTACATTTATACAAGGGCAAATCCTGGTCAAGGACTGCTCTAGTATAAACAGCAGGAACTGAGTTCATGGTAGCCTTGTCTAGAAGAAGGCGTCACACAAAAGCAAAGGGAGGAAAGGGGTGGGGCCTCTGTTGGCCCCATGGGGCAAAAGATGAAGCTTCTTTACCTGAAAATGGATTTCACAGATCCTGAAATCTCCTGCATTTATTTTTGGCACACATCATTCTGAACAGTTGTTCCCATTTTTCTTCAAATATGTTGCTTTAAAAATATGTTTTTCAATTTTTCTTTTTTCATCAGAGTCAACTAGATGTTAATATATCTTTAACATCTGCTAATTTCCTGTTTAATAAGGAAGTTCTGTGCAAAGTAACAGCTCAGCTGTAAGAAGTAAAATTCCTGCTGGGTGCCATGGTTCATGCCTGTAATCCCAGCATTTTGGGAGGCCGAGGCAGGCGGATCACCTGAGGTCAGGGATTCAAGACCAGCCTGGCCAACATGGTGAAACCTCATCTCTACTAAAAAAATACAAAAATGGCCGGGCGTGGTGGCTCAAGCCTGTAATCCCAGCACTTTGGGAGGCCGAGACGGGCGGATCACGAGGTCAGCAGATCGAGACCATCCTGGCTAACACAGTGAAACCCCGTCTCTACTAAAAAAATACAAAAAACTAGCCGGGCGAGGTGGCGGGCGCCTGTAGTCCCAGCTACTCGGGAGGCTGAGGCAGGAGAATGGCGTAAATCCGGGAGGCGGAGCTTGCAGTGAGCCGAGATCCGGCCACTGCACTCCGGCCTGGGCGACAGAGCGAGACTCCGCCTCAAAAAAAAAAAAAAAAAAATACAAAAATTAGCCAGGCGTGGTGACGGGTGCCTGTAATCCCAGCTACTTGGGAGGCTGAGGCAGGAGAATCGCTTGAACCGGGAGGCAGAGGTTGCAGTGAGCTGAGATTGTGCCACTGCAATCCAGCCTGGGCAACATCAAAAAGAAAAAAAAAAAAAAAGACTGGGCACGGTGGATCACACCTGTAATCCCAGCACTTTGGGAGGCCAAGGCGAGCAGATCACCTGAGGTTGGCAGTTCAAGACCAGCCTGACCAACACGGAGAAACCCTATCTCTACTAAAAATACAAAAATTAGCCGGGCATGGTGGCACATGCCAGTAATCCCAGCTACTCGGGAGGCTGACGCAGGAGAATCACTTGAACCCAGGAGGCGGAGGTTGTGGTGAGCCAAGATCGCGCCATTGCATTCCAGCCTGGGCAACAAGAGCAAAACTCTGTCTCAAAAAAAAAAAAAAAAAAAGCCAGGCATGGTGGTTCACGCCTGTAATCCCAGCACTTTGGGAGGCTGAGGTGGGCGGATCACCTGAGGTCAGGAGTTTGAGACCAGCCTGACCAACATGGAGAAACTCCATCTCTACTAAAAATACAAAATTGGCCAGGCGTGGTAGCACATGCCTGTAATCCTGGCTACTCAGGAGGCTGAGGCAGGAGAATGGCTTGAACCTGGGAGGCAGAGGTTGCAGTAAGCAGAGATTGCACCGTTGCACTCCAGCTTGGGCAACAAGAGTGAAACTCCAGCTCAAAAAAAAAAAAAAAAGAGAGAGAGAGAAGTAAAATTCCACCCTGGAAAATAAGATGGTTGAACCACTGAGTTCAGAGTAAACATCAGAAACTAAGAATTCTAGTCTTCTGATTCCAAAATGGCAATAAAGAAGCAAGTTGGGCTGGGCGCACTAGCTCATGCCTGTAATCCCAGCACTTTGGGAGGCCGAGGCAGGTGGATTACCTGAGGTTGGGAGTTCGAGGCCAGCCTGGCCAACATGGTGAAACCCCGTCTTTACTAAAACTACAAAGTTAGCCAGGTGTGGTGGCATGAGCCTGTAATGCCAGCTATTTGGGAGGCTGAGGCATGAGAATTGCTTGAACCTGGGAAGAGGAGATTGCAGTGAGCCGAGATTACACTACTGCACTCCAGCCTGGGAAATAGAGTGATAGTCTCAAAAAACAAACAAACAAACAAAGCAAGCTGGCTTCACTCCCTCTCCACAGAAAACTAGTAACCAACATACAGTACCAAGATTAACACCAGCAATATCCCAGAAGTCCAGAACTCAAATATAAAGATGAGACAGTTTCTGGGGCCACAAAAAAAGGGAAAAAGTTCCAAGCAGATGGTAAGAGAATCAGACTTCCCTATCCACAATGCCCCTGCCCCCAATCTGTCCAGCACCAAGTATATAGAAAATTTCCCCTGACTCACAGTTTCTACACTAAAATAAAATAAAATAAAATAAAAAGATTGAGGTGGACAACCAGCTTCCCCACTCTCTTGGGTTCCCCAGGCAGGAGATCTGTTCCTGCCTCAACCCAGGGGAAGCACTGGAAGTCCCTAAAGGGAGAAATATCTCAGAGACACTCTGCTCTGTACTCAGCCAAAGGAGATGTCAAACAAGAGCAGCTCTTCAGCAGCACCACACTATAGGAAGTTCATTCCACAAGTCCCTGGGCATGAACCTTGAGGCAGCCTTCCTACACTACACTACCTTTGGGACCTCCCCCATTCTTAACAGGCACACTGTTTACTAAAACTGAGGCAAACCTGGGCTTAAGGCACCATCTAGTGCCAAAAAAGAGGCAGTGACTTAGCAGGGAAAAAAGAAGTAAAAAAATCAACAGGTAAATTACAAAGAATTCCTAAGCAAACATATTGAATAAAAAACAAAACAATGAGGGATAAAAATACCTTCAAAAGGAAAAAAAAGGCAGACAGAGAAAACTGGAATAAGTAACGAATCCTTAAATGCCAAAACATAGACATACATCCATAAGAAACAAGAGCAATCTGAGACTCATGACCTCAAATGGACAAAGCAAGGAACCAGCAACTGGCCCTAATGAGACAGCAATATGTTTGAACTCTCTGGCCAAGAATTAAAAATATCAGTTTTGAAGAAACTCAGTGATCAAAAAGATAACACGGAACAACAATTCAGAACTTTTTTTCTTTTCTTCTCTAATCCATTATGACTGGTAGCAATTCAGAAATTTATCACAGAAATTTTACAAGAGTTTGAAATAATAAAAATCAAATAGCCGGGCGCGGTGGCTCAAGCCTGTAATCCCAGCACTTTGGGAGGCCGAGACGGGTGGATCACGAGGTCAGGAGATCGAGACCATCCTGGCTAACACGGTGAAACCCCGTCTCTACTAAGAAATACAAAAAACTAGCCAGGCGAGGTGGCGGGCGCCTGTAGTCCCAGCTACTTGGGAGGCTGAGGCCGGAGAATGGCGTGAACCCGGGAGGCGGAGCTTGCAGTGAGCTGAGATCTGGCCACTGCACTCCAGCCTGGGCGACAGAGCGAGACTCCGTCTCAAAAAAAAAAATAAAAATAAAAATAAAAAAAAAATAAAAAAAAATAAAAATCAAATAAATCTTGAAACTGAAAAATACATTTGCTAAACTGAAAAATTCAATAGAGGCTCTCAAAAGCTGAACAAATCAAGGAGAGGAAAGAATCTGTGAGCTTGAAGACAGATTATCTGAAATTTCAGTCAGAGGATAAAAAGAAAAAAGAATGAAAAGAAACAAAGATCACATATAAGATACAGAAAATTGTCCAGGCACAGTGGCTCATGCCTTAATCCCAGCACTTTGGAAGGCCCAGGTGGGTGCATTGCTTGAGCTCAGGAGTTCAAGACCAGCCTAGGCAACATGGTGAAGTCCCCATCTCTATAAAAAGAAAATTTAAAAATTAGCTGGGCATGGTGGCCTGTACTGTAGTCCCAGCTACTTGGGAGGCTGAGGTGAGAGTATCACTTGAGCCCAGGAGGTCAAGGCTGCAGTGAGCCAAGTGCCACTGCACTCCAGCCTGTGTGACAAAGTGAGACCCTGTTCCAAAAAGAAAAAACAGATACAGAAAATTACCTCAAGGCCAACCAATTCTAAAAAGTATTGGTGTTCAAGAGGGAATTGAGTAAGAACAGGGGTGGAAAGCTTATTCAAAAGAATAATGACAGAAAACTTTACAAAACTTGAGAAAGAGATAAATACTGAGGTACAAAAAAGTCAGAGAACACTAAAGAGATTCAACTCAAACAAGACTACTCCAAGGCATATAAGAATCAAACTCTGAGCCCGGGCGCAGTGGCTCAAGCCTGTAATCCCAGCACTTTGGGAGGCCAAGACAGGCGGATCACGAGGTCAGGAGATCGAGACCATCCTGGCTAACCTGGTGAAACCCCGTCTCTACTAAAAAATACAAAAAACTAGCTGGGCGAGATGGCGGGCGCCTGTAGTCCCAGCTACTCGGGAGGCTGAGGCAGGGGAATGGCATAAACCTGGGAGGCGGAGCTTGCAGTGAGCTGAGATCCGGCCACTGCACTCCAGCCTGGGTGACAGAGCGAGACTCCATCTCAAAAAAAAAAAAAAAAGAAGAATCAAACTCTGAAAGAACAAGCACAAAGAGAGGATCCTAAAAGCAGCAAGAGAAAAGAAGTAAATAACATATAAAGGAACTCCAATCCAACTGGCAACAGACTCCCAAAACAGAAACTATACAGGCCAGAAGAGAGTGGAACAACATTTTTAAAATGCCAAAAGAAAAAAACCTCCCATCAAAGAGTACTGTATCCAGCAAAGCTATCCTTCAAATGTGAAAGAGATATAGCCTTTCCCAAACAAAAAAAGGTGAGAGAATTCACATCTTAACTTTTTCTTCTCATTTCTTATAAGGGACCAGACCTGCCTTACAAGAAATGCTAAAGGGAGTTGTTCGTCTGAAAGAAAAAGCACTAATGTGAAAAAGATAATTTTTTAAGGCATAAAACCCATTGAGGGCAGGGTGCAGTGGCTCAGGCCTGTAATCCCAGCACTTTGGGGGGCCAAGACGGGTGGATCACGAGGTCAGGAAATCAAGACCATCCAGGCTAACATGGTGAAACCCTGTCTCTACTAAAAAATACAAACAAAACAAAACAAAACCAAAAAACTAGCCTGGCGAGGTGGCGGACGCCTGTAGTCCCAGCTACTGGGGAGGCTGAGGCAGGACAATGGCATATACCCGGGAGGCGGAGCTTGCAGTGAACTGAGATCCGGCCACTGCACTGCAGCCTGGGCCACAGAGCGAGACTCCATGTCAAAAAAAAAAAAAAGCCCATTGGGGAAATTAAGTACATAGACAAACCCAAAACACTAATATTGTAAATGTGGTGTGCTATCCACTCATAACTCTAATATGAAGCCCGAAAGACAAATCTATCAAAAACAATGATACCTAGAGCAGCCTGTTGAGACAGGCATTATAGGCCGGGCGCGGTGGCTCACGCCTGTAATCCCAGCACTGTGGGAGGCAGAGGTGGGTGGATCTCCTAAGAAAATCACTTAACCACAAAGGAAGAAAGTAAGAAAGCAAGAAAGGGAGAGAGGAGTTATAAAACAAACAGAAAGCAAGCAACAAAATGGTAGTAGTAAGTCCTCACTTAATAATAAAGCTGGGCCGGGCGCGGTGGCTCAAGCCTGTAATCCCAGCACTTTGGGAGGCCGAGACGGGCGGATCACGAGGTCGGGAGATCGAGACCATCCTGGCGAACACGGTGAAACTCCGTCTCTACTAAAAAATACAAAAAACTAGCCGGGCGAGGTGGCGGGCGCCTGTAGTCCCAGCTACTCGGGAGGCTGAGGCAGGAGAATGGCGTGAACCCGGGAGGCGGAGCTTGCAGTGAGCTGAGATCCGGCCACTGCACTCCAGCCCGGGCGACAGAGCAAGACTTCGTCTCAAAAAAAAAAAAAAATAATAATAATAATAATAAAGCTGAATGTAAATGGACTCAATTCTCTTATTAAAAGGCACAGAGTGGCTGAATGGATAATCTTGCTTCCACAAGAAACTCACTTCACCAATAAAGCCATAGACTGAAAGTGTGGAAAAGATATTCCATGCAACTGGAAACCAAAAAAGGGCAGGAGTAGCTACAATCATATCAGATAAAAGAGACTACAAATCAAAGACTGTTTGAAAAGATAAAGAGGGTCACTATATAGTGATAAAGTGGTGAATTCAGCAAGAGAATATAACAATTATAAATATCAGGTCGAGTGCAGTAGCTCACACCTGTAATCTCAGCACTTTGGGAGGCCAAGGCGGGCAGATCACTTGAGGTCAGGAGTTTGAGACCACCCTGGCCAACATGGTGAAACCCCATCTCTACTAAAAATACAAAATTAGTTGGACGTGGTGGTGCATGCCTGTAATCCCAGCTACTCATGAGGCTGAGGCTGGAGAATTGCTTGAACCCAGGAAGCAGAGGTTGCAGTGAGCCAAGGTCATGCCATTGCACTCCAGCCTGGGCAACAAGAGTGAAACTCCTCTTCAAAAAAAAAAAAAAAAAATGATAAATATCTATGCACCCACCAGTGGAACTCCCCCAGGTATATAAAGCAAACATTAATAGATCTGAAGGGACAGATAGACTTCAATACAAAAATAGCAGGGGACTTCAACATCCCATTCTCAGTAAGGGACAGATCATCCAGACAGGAAATGAACAAAGAAATATCACAGTTAAACTATACACTAGATCAAATAGGCCCAACTGACATGTAAAGAACATTTTGGCCAGGTGCAGTGGCTCACACCTGTAATACCAACACTTTGGGAAGCTGAAGCAGGAGGTTCACTTGAGCCCAGGAGTTCAAGACTAGCATGAGCAGCATAGCAAGACCCTATCTCTACAAATACTTTTTAAAGAACATTTTACCCAACTGCTGCAGGATACACATTCTTTTGGCCAGTACATGAAACATTCTCCAGGATAGACCATACCTTATGCCACAAAGCAAGTCTTAACAAACTCAAAAAAGTAGAAATTGTATCAAATGTCCTTTCTGACCACAATGGAATAAAACTAGAAATCAATAACAAGAGGAACCTCAGAAAATACACAATCACAAGGAAATTAAACATGCTCCTAAACAGTCAATGGTCAGTGAAGAAATTAAGAAAGACATTTAAAAATTCTTGAAACAAATGCAAATGGAAATACAACATACCAAAATCTATGGGACACAGCAAAAGCAGTGCTAAAAGGGAATTTTATAGCAAAAAACATCAAAATCCAAAAGTAGAAAGACTTGGCCAGGAATGACAATTCATCCCTGTAATCTCAGCACTTCGAGAGGCTGAGGCAGAAGGATCACTTGAGGCCAGGAGTTTGAGACCAGACTGGGCAACATAGCAAGACCACATCTCTACAAAAACTGAAAAATTAGTCAGGTATGGTGGTGTGCACCTATAGTTCTTAGGAGGCTGAGACAGGAGGACTTCTTGAATCCAGAAATCTGAGGCTGCAGTGAGCTATGGCCATGCCACTGCACTCCAGCCTGGTTGACAGAGCAAGACCCGTCTCAAAAAAAAAAAAAAGGAGAAAGACTTCAAATAAATAACATAATGATATACTTCAAGGAACTAGAAAAGCAGGAACAAATCAAACCCAAAACAGAATTAACATTAACATTCTGTTAATGGGTTAACATTAATTAAACCCATTAACAGAAGGAAAGAAACAACAAAGATCAGAGTGAGACGGGCACGGTGGCTCACGCCTGTAGGCTCAGCACTTTGGGAGGCCGAGGCGGGTGGATCACGAGGTCAGGAGTTCAAGACCAGCCTGGCCAATATGGTGAAACCCCGTCTCTACTAATAATACAAAAATTAGCTGGGCGTGGTGGCACATGCCTGTAGTTCCAGCTGCTCGGGAGGCTGAGGCAGAAGAATTGCTTAAACCCAGGAGGCGGAGATTGCAGTGGGCTGAGATTATGCCACTGTACTCCAGCCTGGGTGACAGAGCAAGACTCTGTCTCGAAAAAAAAAAAAATCAGAGTGGAAATAAATGAAATTGAGACTAAAAAACAATACAGAAAATTGACGAAGTTAAAAGTTGATTTTTTGAAAAGATAAATAAAATCAACAAACCTTTAACCTTTTTCTTAGTCTACTAAGAAAAAAAGAAGTAAGACCAAACAAATAAAATCAGAAATAAAAAAGGATACATAACAACTGAGACCCTATAACTACAAAGAATCAGCCAGGTACAGTGGCTCATGCCTGTAATCCCAGTACTTTGGGAGGCCGAGGTGGGAGGATTGCTAGAGCTCAGGAGTTTGACACCAGCCTGGGCAACATGGCAAGACTCCATCACTACAAAAAATGTAAAAATTAGCCATGTGTGGTGGCATGCACCTATAGTCCCAGCTGCTCAGGAGGCTCAGGCAAGAGGACGGCTTGAGTCAGGGAGGTTGAGGCTGCCGTGAGCCATAATTGCACCGCTCCACTCTAGCGTGGGCTACAGAGAGAGACCCTGTGACCCATAATTGCACTGCTGCACTCGTGGGCTCCAGAGAGAGACCCTATCTCAAAACAAAACAACAAACAAAAGACCTCAAAGAATCATTAGAGACTATTATGAACAACTATTAATATACACCAACAAATTGACAGATCTAGAGGAAATGGATAAATTCTCGGACACATACAGTCTACCAAGATTGAACCATGAAGAAATAGAAAATATTGACAAACCAATAACAAGTTAGAGATCAAAGCCATGATAAAAAGTTTCCTGTCAAAGAAAAGTCCAAGATCCAATGGTTTCACTGCTGAATTCTACTAAATGTTTAAAGAATTATTACCAATTCTAAAACTTTTCAAAACAATTGACAAGAAGAGAATACTTCCAAACTCATTCTATGAGATTAGTATTACCCTGATATCAAAATCAAACAAGGACATAACAAAAAAGGAAAACTACAGGCCAATACCACTAGTGAACATAGATGCAAAAGTCCTCAATGAAATACTAGCAAACTGAATTCAACAACACATTAAAAAAATCATTTCCCATGATCAAGCAGGGTTCATCTCAAGGATACGAGGATGGCTTAACATACCCAAATTGATAAATGTGATACATCAATTAACAGAACCAAGAACAAAAACCATATGATCATTTCAGTAGTTGCTGAAAAAGTGTTCGATGAAATTCAACATCCCTTTATGATTTTAAAAAAAAACCTTCAACAAGCCAGGCGAGATGGCTCACCCCTGTAATCCTAACACTTTGAGAGGCCCACGTGGGCAGATCACTTGAGCTCACGAGTTCGAGACCAGCTTGGGCAACACGGCGAAACCCCATCTACAAAAAAATACAAAAAAAAAAAGTTACCCAGGCATGGTAGTAAACACGTACCTATAATCCCAGCTACTCAGGAGACTGAGCTGGGAGGATGACTTGAACCTGGGAGGTGGAGGTGGCAGTGAGCCCACTACACTCCAACCTGGGCAGTAGAAACAGATCTTGTCTCAAAAAATAAACAAACTCAACATACTGGATGTAGACAAAACATACTTCAAAATAATGAAGATCATATATGACAAACTCACAGTTAACATCCTACTGAGTAGAGGGAAATTGAAAGCCTTTCCTCTTTTTTTTTTTTTTTTTTTTTTGAGACAGAGTCCCCAGGCTGGAGTGTGCAGTGGCACAATCTCGGCTCATTGCAACCTCTGCCTCCCAGTTCAAGCAAACCCCCCACCTCAGCCTCCCAAGTAGCTAGGATTACAGGCATGCACCACCACACCTGGCTTTTTTTTTTTTTTTAAAGTAGAGACAGGGTTTCACCATGTTGGCCAGGCTGGCGTTGAACTCCTGACCTCAAGTGCCTCGGCCTCCAAAGTGCTGGGATTACAGGAGTGAGCTACCACACCCAGACTCCTCTAAGATCTGTAATAAGACAAGGATGTCCACTTTCACCACTTTTATTCAACATAACACTGGAAGTCCTGGCCAGAACAATCAGGCAAGAGAAACAATTAAAGGTCATCCAAATTTGAAAGGAAGATGTCAAATTAGCCTCGTTCACAGACAACATGATCTTAGACTTAGAAAAATCTAAAGATTCCACCAAAAAACTGTTAGAACTGACAAATTCAGTAAAGTTGCAGGATACAATTAACATTAAAAAAAATCAGTAGCATTTATATACACCAACAGCCAACAATCTGAAGAAGAAATCCAGAAAGCAATCCTATTTACAATAGCTACAAAGAATATAAAATATCTAAGAATCGGCTGGGCGTGGTAACTCCCAGCACTTTGGGAGGCCAAGGAGGGTGGATCACGAGGTCAGGAGTTCAAGACCAGCCTGACCAACATGGTGAAACCCCATCTCTAGTAAAAATACAAAAATTAGCCAGGCGTGGTGGCACGCACCTGTAATCCCAGTTACTCAGGAGGTTGAGACAGAAGAATCTCTTGAACCCGGGAGGAGGAGGTGGCAGTGAGCCAAGATCACACCACTGCACTCCAGCCTGGGCAACAGAGTAGACTCCATCTCAAGAAAAACAAAATACCTAGGAATCAATCTAACCAAAGAAGTGAAAGATCTACACAAGCAAAACCATAAAACACTGATGAAAAGAACTGAAGAGGATGCAAAAATATGGAAAGATGTTAAAGCGAAGGGAAAAGGGACAACCCACAGAATGGGAGAAAATATTTGCAAACTATCCATCTGACAAGAGATTAATAATGAGAATACATAAGGAGCTCAAACAGCTCAATAGGAAAACAAACAAACAAACAAAACTAATAATCCAATTTAAAAATGAGCAAAAGATCTGAATAGATATTTCTCAAAAAGATAACATGCAAGTGGCCAACGGCTACATTAAAAAAAATGATTAGCATCACTAATCACCAGAGAAATGCAAATCAAAATCACAATGAGATGTCATCTAACCCCAATTAAAATGGCTTTTACCAAAACCATAGAGAATAACAAATGCAGCCAGGCGTGATGGGTCATGCCGGTAATCCTAGCATTTGGGAGTCCTAGGCAAGTGGATCACTAGAAGGCCAGGAGTTTGAGACCAGCCATGACCAAATGACAAAACCCCGCCTCTACCAAAAATACAAACAGTAGCTGGGCATGGTGGTGCATGTCTGTAGTCCCAGCTACTCGGGAGGCTGAGGCACAAGAATTGCTTGAACCCAGGAGGCGGAGGTTGCAGTGAGCCAAGATCATGCCACTGCACTCCGGCCTGGGTGACAGAACAAGACTTTCTCTCAACAACAACAAAAAAGAATAACAAATGCTAGTGAAGACGTAGAGAAAGGAGAATCTTTGTGCACTGTTGGTAGGAATGTACATTTTTAGCACAGCCACTGTGGAAAACAAGATGAAGTTGCCACAAAAAACTAAAAATTTGGCCGGGCATGGTGGCTTGCGGCTGTAATCCCAGCATTTTGGGAGTCTGAGGCTAACAGATCACCTGAGGTTGGGAGTTCGAGACCAGCCTGACCAACATGGAGAAACCTTGTCTCTACTAAAAATACAAAATTAGCTGGGCGTGGTGGTGCATGCCTGTAATCCCAGCTACTCGGGAAGCTAAAGCAGGAGAATCGCTTGAATCTGGGCAGTGGAGGCTGCGGTGAGCCACGATCACACCATTGCACTCCAGCCTGGGCAACAAGAGCGAAACTCTGTTTCAAAAAAAAAAAAAAAACTAAACATTAGACTTACCATATGACCCAGAAATTTCACTACTGGGTATGTATCTAAAAGAAAAGAAATAAATAAATTGAAAAGATATTGCACTCCCATGATTTTGCAGCACTATTCACAGTAGGCATAATACAAAATGAACCTAAGTGCCCATCAGTGAATGAATGGATAAGGAACATGTGGTATATATACACAATGGAATATTATTCAACCATGAAAAAGAATAAAATCCTCTCATTTTCAGCAACATAGATGGAACCGGAGATCATTGTGTTAAGTGAAATGAGCCAGCCACAAAAAGATAAATGTCACATGTTCTAACTTTTTTGGACCTGAGGTGGGAAATTGTTTAAAACGTTCTAACTTATATGTGGAAGCTAAAATCGTGGATCTCATGAACATAGAGAGTAGATTTGTGGTAACCAGAGGCCAGGAAGGGAGTGCGGGGATGAAGAGAAATTAATTAATGGGTACAAATATATAGTTTGATAGAAGAAATAAAACCTAGTGTTTGATAGATCAGTAGAGTGACTATAGTTTATAATAATCTATTATGTATTTCAAAAGAACTCCAAGTAGGCCAGGCACTCACGCCTGTAATCCCAGCACTTTGGGAAGCCGAGGCAGGCAGATCACCTGAGGTCAGCAGTTCGAGACAAGCCTGGCCAACATGGTCTCTACTAAAACACGGCCTCAGCCTCCCAAGTAGCTGGGATTACAGGCCTGTGCCACCACGCCCAGCTAATTTTGTATTTTTAGCAGAGATGGGGTTTCACCATGTTGGCCAGACTGGTCTTGAACTCCTGACCTCAGGTGATCTGCCCACCTTGGCTTTCCAAAGTGCTGGGATTACAGGCATGAGCCATTGCACTTGGCTTTTTTTTTTTTTTTTTTTTGGCTTGTTTTTTTTTTTTTTTTTTTTTTTTTTGGAGAAAGGGTAACCTCAAACTATGGGGCTTAAGCAATCCTCCCGCCTCAGCCTCCGGAGTAGCTGGGACAACTCCAGACACCACTACACCTGGCTAGTTTTTTAAAATTTTTTTGTGTTTTTGTTTTTGCTTTTGTTTTTTTGAGACAACGTCTCACTAGAATGCAATGGCACATCTCAGCTCACTGCAAACTCCGCCTCCCAGAATCAAGCGATCCTCCCACCTCAGCCTACCAAATAGCTGGGACCTCAGCTATGCACCACTACATCCGGCTAGTTTTGGGGGTTTTTTGTAGAGATGGGGTTTTGTCATGTTCCCCAGGCTGGTCTCAAACACCTGGCTCAAGTGTTTTCTTAAATTTTTTGTAGAGATGGTATCTCTATGTTGCCCAGGCTGGTCTCAAATTCCTGGCCTCGAGCAATCCTCCCACCTTCATCTCCCAAAGTGCTGTGATGACAGGAATGAGCCACTGTGCCCAGCCTTAGTTTATGTACAAATATAAATCATTACTATGAGATAAAATGAAGCACTAGTACGGAATTTAGTAATGCTCAGGTTTTTCCTGCATATCTAATGTCCTGGACAACTCTGGCCTTGACCCCCAGCCTCACCAAGCCCCCAGCTCCTCTTTTTGCTGTAGAGCAAGCCTGCATTGCTCTGAGAGTCTCATGAGTCCTAACCGCACATCCCACCCACACTTGCACAGGAGTTAATACTTAGATCAAGTTATAGCAAAATAAGACTTTATTTTGCTTTATTAAGACTAAAATAAGCAAAATAAGCAGTACCCCAGCAGAAAGTAACATGGCTGGTTGCTACATTTTGGGCATCTTGCTCATGCCAGCACGCAGGGCTCAGAGATATAGGCTCCAAGACAATTAGCTTGAGATCAGCCTTCTTCCCTCATCCTCTGCTCCCTGGACCCAGTCATTAACAGCACACAAGCATGTGCACATCAGTATGAGGCAGGGTACCTCACTGTGTACCTAGATCCAGTACAGACCCGATGGTTGCCCCGCGGGTTGACAGTATTGCCCACTTCCCCTTTACCAATCCATCCCGCCCCAGGGAAAATGCAGGTTCCTCTCTCAATTCCATTGGGTGAGGAGGAAGGTCCAACCCCTTAGCCTGACTCCCAAGGCCACCTGTTTCCAACAGCAAGCTTCTCTCTTTGCAGCCATCATAGGCAGCAAATGGGCTTAGGAGGGAGGAGGGGTACCAGAAGATGCTGGACTTTGGGGGCCATGAATCTCACAAAGCTATTGTTCTCTCCCCAGACAGGGAAAAAGGAGATGCATAACCCATTTGCCCAATTTCAGAGGGTTTACAGTTCCTAAGGCCTGTCCTTGGGTCTCTCAGTTCATAGATCGCAGGTTAAAAATCCCTGTGCCATAGTGAACCCAGTCCCACAGAGATGTGTAGAGAAACAAAGCAAAACCAAGTTATATATCCAGGGTGGTATCTGTCAAGCAGGTTCCCTTTTCAGCAAGCCAAACGTGGGAGCAGTGAGAGGCGGGGACAGTCAGACAGGGAAGGTCAGCCATGAAGAACCTTCTGGAATCATGATCTGATGAGCAGAGGGGACCTGTGCAACCAGCCAGCAGTGGCCAGACAAAGGAAATGCAGTGTCTGGCAGCTGGCCATCTTCTCCCTCTCCCACCAGCAGCATCTCTGGCCCCATCCTGACCCCTGGTGGCTGCCGGGAGATGAGGAGGAAAATCTTTTCAAGCTCCTCCCTGCTCTAAGGGCGGGTGGGGTGGGGGGAAACTCCCGGGTCCCAGCACAGATGAAAAGCTGTACCCTCCCACCTCCACCCCCACAGGCCTCAGCTGGGGTCCCCAGGAGGTGCCAGCATGTTTAGGGCACCTTCAGGAGGATTTGCTCCACTGGAGTCACCAGATGCCTTCTTGATATAAGCCCAGCAGTCAAACAAATGTATACTGCATGAAGCACTTTTCACCCATCAAGTTGGCAAAAATGTGTGTGTGTGTGTCTGTGTATCTGTATATCTCTGTGTGTATGTGTATGTGTGTGTGTGTTACAACTAAAGATCAGTGCAGATCAGGGTGCAATAAGAGCAGCACTTGCATGAACAATTGGTGAGGGTGTAAATTTGTACAACCTTTCTAGCAGAGATGCTGGTGAAATAAAGCCAAAATCTTTAAAAATGTTTCTATCCTGTGACTCAGTTATCCTATGTTAAGAATCCAGCCTCGGCCGGGCGCGGTGGCTCAAGCCTGTAATCCTAGCACTTTGGGAGGCTGAGACGGGTGGATCATGAGGTCAGGAGATCGAGACCATCCTGGCTAACACGGTGAAACCCCGTTTCTACTAAAAAATCCAAAAAAAAAAAACTAGCCGGGCGAGGTGGCGGGCGCCTGTAGTCCCAACTACTCAGGAGGCTGAGGCAGGAGAATGGCGTAAACCCGGGAGGCGGAGCTTGCAGTGAGCTGAGATCCGGCCACTGCACTCCAGCCTGGGCGACAGAGCGAGACTCCGTCTCAAAAAAAAAAAAGAATCCAGCCTGAAGAAATCAATAGACTGATAGAACATGATACCTGGAATGTGAAATAAAAGAGGCAGGAGAAAAGAAGATTGGCCAAGAGTGAGAATTACTGCAACTGGGTGATAGATACATGGGGGTTCTTTATTCTGTTCTGTTTACTTTGGTATATGTTTGAAATGTTCCATGATAAAACTTTTTTTTATAAAACTTTTTAAAGAAAGTATCAGAGGCCAGGCGTGGCGGCTCATGCCTGTAATCCCAACACTTTGGGAGGTCGAGGCAGGACGATTGCTTGAGCTCAGGAGTTCAAGACCATCCTGGGCAATGTGGCAAAACCCTGTCTCTACAAAAAAAAAAAAAAAAAATTAGCCAGGCATCGTGGTGTGCACCTGTGGTCCCAGCTACTTGATCTTGGGAGGCTGAGGCTGCAGTGAAATATAATCATGCCACTGTACTCCAGCCTGGGTGACAGAGCGAGATCCCCAAAAAAAAAAGAAAGAAAGAAAGAAAGAAAGAAAGAAAGAAAAAAAGAAAGCATCAGAGACACAAAGATTTGTATATGAACATGTTATTTATTTATTTTTTTTTAAACAGAGTTTTGCTCTCGTTGCCCAGGCTGGAGTCAATGGCGCAATCTTTGTTCACTGTAACCTCCACCTCCCAGATTCAAGTGATTCTCCTGCCTCAGCCTCCCAAGTAGTTGAGACTACAGGTATGTGCCACCACTCCCAGCTAATTTTATATTTTTTTTAGTAGAGACAGGGTTTCTCCATGCTGGTCAAGCTGGTCTTGAACTCCCGACCTCTGATGATCCACCTGCCTTGGCCTCCCAAAGTGCTGGGATTACAGGCGTGAGCCACCACGCCTGGTCACTTGTTAATTTTTAACAGAAAAAAATACAAACAGTGTAAAAGTGCTATGCTAAAATAAGTAAATTATTGTGCATCCAAACATTGGAATATTATATAGCCATTTAAAAATCAAGGATGTTTTAATGACATGGAAAATGCTTACAATGTGCCTGGCTCACACCTGTAATCCCAGCACTTTGGGAGGCTGAGGTGGGCAGATCACTTGAGGTCAGGAGTTTGAGACCAGCCTGGTCAACATGGCGAAACTCCGTCTCTACTAAAAATACAAAAATTAGGCTGGGCACAGTGGTTCACACCTGTAATCCCAGCACTTTTGGAGGCCGAGGCAGGTGGATCACCTGAGGTCGGGAGTCCGAGAGCAGCCTGAACAACATGGTGAAACCCCATCTCTACTAAAAATACAAAATTAGTCAGGCTTGGTGGTGCGCACCTGTAATCGCAGCTATTTGGAAGGCTGAGACAGGAGAATCGCTTGAACCTGGGGAGGTGGAGGTTACAGTGAGCTGAGATCCCGCCATTGCACTCCTGCCTGGGTGACAAGAGTGAGACTCTGTCTCAAAAAAAGAAAAAAAAAAAAAAAGATTAGCCAGGCATGGCAGCGGGAGCCTGTAATCCCTCCTACTCAAGAGGCTGGGCAGGAGAATTGCTTGAACCTAGGAGGGGAAGGGTGCAGTGAGCCGAGATCACGCCACTGCACCACTCCAACCTGGGAGACAGAGTGAGATTTCATCTCAGAAAAAAAAAAAAAAAAAATCTTTTCAGCCCAAAATCTCCTTAGGCTGATAAGCAACTTCAGCAAAGTCTCAGGATACAAAAATCAATGTGCAAAAATCACAAGCATTACTATACACCAATAATGGACAAACAGAGAGCCAAATCATGAGTGAACTCCCATTCACAATTGCTACAAAGAGAATAAAATACCTAGGAATCCAACTTATAAGGGATGTGAAGGACCTCTTCACGGAGAACTACAAACCACTGCTCAAGGAAATAAGAGAGGATACAAACAAATGCAAAAACATTCCATGCTCATGGATAGGAAGAATCAATATCATGAAAATGGCCATACTGCCCAAAGTAATTTATACATTCAATGCTATCCCCATCAAGCTACCATTGACTTTCTTCACAAAATTGGAAAAAACTACTTAAAACTTCACATGGAACCAAAAGAAAGCCCACATAGCCAAGACAATCCTAAGCAAAAAGAACAAAGTTGAAGGCATCACGCTACCTGACTTCAAACTATACTACAAGGCTATAGTAACCAAAACAGCATGGTGCTGGTACCAAAACAGATATATAGGCCAATGGAACAGAATAGAGGCCACAGAAACAACACACACATCTACAACCATCTGATCTTTGACAAACCTGACATAAACAAGCAATGGGGAAAAGTTTCCCTATTTAATCAACGGTGTTGGAAAAACTGGCGAGCCATATGCAGAAAACTGAAACTGGACCCCTTCTTTACACCTTACACAAACATCAGCTCAAGATGGATTAAAAACTTAAATGTAAGATCTAAAGCCATAAAAATCCTAGAAGAAAACATGGGCACTACCATTCAGGACATAGGCATGGGCAAAGACTTCATGTCTAAAACACCAAAAGTGATGGCAACAAAAGCCAAAATTGACAAATGGAATCTAATTAAAAAACTAAAGAGCTTCTGCACAGCAAAAGAAACAATCATCAGAGTGAACAGGCAACCTACAGAACAGGCAACCTACAGAACAGGCAATCTACAAAATTTTTGCAATCTATCCATCCAACAAAGGGCTAATATCCAGAATCAACAAAGAACTTAAACAAATTTACCAGAAAAAAAAAAAACATCAAAAAGTGGGAAAATTATATGTGTAGACACTTCTCAAAAAAAAGACATTTATGCAGCCAACAAACATATTTTAAAATGCTCATTATCACTGGTCATTAGAGAAATGCAAATCAAAACTACAGTGAGATACCATCTCATGCCAATTAGAATGGCAATCATTAAAAGTCAGGAAACAAGCTGGGCACGGTGGCTCACGCCTGTAATCTCAGTACTTTGGGAGGCCAAGGCAGGTGGATCACAAGCTCAGGAGTTCAAGACCAGCCTGGCCAATATGGTGAAACTCCGTGTCTACTAAAAATACAAAAATTAGCTGGGCATGGTGGCGGGCGCCTGTAGTCCCAGCTACTTGAGAGCCTGAGGCAGGAGAATTGCCTGAACCCCGGAGGCAGAGGTTGCAGTGAGCCAAGATCATGCCACTGCACTCCACCCTGGGCGACAGAGCGAGACTGTGTCTCAAAAAAAAAAAAAAAAAGTCAGGAAACAACAGCTGGGCGCGGTGGCTCACGCCTGTAATCCCAGCATTTTGGGAGGCCAAGGCAGGCCGATCATGAGGTCAGGAGATCGAGGCCATCCTAGCTAAAACAGTGAAATCCTGTCTCTACTAAAAATACAAAAAAAAATTAGTCGGGCATAGTGGCAGTTGCCTGTAGTCCCAGCTACTCGGGAGGCTGAGGCAGGAGAATGGCGTGAACCTGGGAGACAGAGCTTGCAGTGAGCCGACATCATGCCACAGCACTCCGGCCTGGGTGACAGCGAGACTCCGTCTCAAAAAGAAAAAAGAAAAAAAGAAAAAAGTCAGGAAACAACAGATGCTGGAGAGGATGTGGAGAAATAGGAATGCTTTTACACTATTGGTGGGAGTGTAAATTAGTTCAAACATTGTGGAAAACAGTGTGGCCATTCCTCAAAGATCTAGAACCAGAAATACCATTTGACCCAGTCATCCTATTACTGGGTATATACCCAAAGGGTTATAAATTATTCTACTATAAAGACACATGCACACATATGTTTATTGTGGCACTATTCACAATAGCAAAGACTTGGAATCAACCCAAATGTCCATCAATGATAGAATGGATAAAGAAAATGTGGCACATATACACCGTGGAATACTATGTAGCCATAAAAAAGATGAGTTCATGTCCTTTGCAGGGACACAGATGAAGCTGGAAACCATCATTCTCAGCAAACTATCACAAGAACAGAAAACCAAACACTGCATGTTCTCATTCATAAGTGGGAGTTGAACAAGGAGAACACATGGACACAGGGAGGGGAACATCACACACTGTGGCCTGTCGGGGGGTGGGGGTACTAGGGGAGGGATAGCATTAGGAGAAATATTTAATGTAGGTGACAGGTTGATGGGTGCAGCAAACCACCATGGCACATGTATACCTATGTAACAAACCTGCACATTCTGCACATGTATACCAGAACTTAAAGTGTAATCATAAAAAAAAATGCTTACAATGAAAACTAAGTGAATAAGTAGGATACAAAATTGTATATGCACCATTTAATTAATTATGTTAAAAGTACATAGAAGACTATATAAAAATATACTAAACTGTTATACAGCGAGACTATAGGTGGTTTTAATTTTTATTCTTGATATTGTGCTGTATTTTCCTGTTCTACAATGAGCATGTTTTACTTTTATAAACAAGACCCCCAAAATTGCATTTGTTAAAGCATACTAACTTGGGAGTCTGATATATATCAAGCTCCAAGGGCTGCCATATATTAGCTGGGCAACATGAAGCAAATTAAGGAACTGCTGGGTCCCCGAGTTCTCACCTATAAAACTGGCATAATGCCAATCTAATTTTCAAGCCATTATTTACTGGGCATTTACTATGTGCTGGACACTATGCCAAGTGGTTTTCCCTCCTTTTATTTTTTTTTTTTATTTTTTTTTGAGACGGAGTCTCGCTCTGTCACCCAGGCTGGAGTGCAGTGGTGCGATCTCAGTTCACTGCAAGCTCCGCCTCCCGGGTTCACTGGAGTAGCTCGGACTACAGGCACCGGCTACTGTGCCCAGCTAATTTTTTGTATTTTCAGTAGAGACAGGGTTTCACTGTGGTCTCGATCTCCTGACCTCGTGATCCACCCGCCTCAGCTTCCCAAAGTGCTGGGATTGCAGGTGTGAGCCACCGCGCCCGGCCTTTCCCTCCTTATATTTTTATACATATTATGCATACTTACACTTCATACATGATCATTTCGATCCTCAAAATAAGGCATGGTGGCCAGGCGCGGTGGCTCAAGCCTGTAATCCCAGCACTTTGGGAGGCCGAGGCGGGTGGATCACGAGGTCAGGTGATCGAGACCATCCTGGCTAACATGGTGAAACCCCGTCTCTACTAAAAATACAAAAAACTAGCCGGGCGTGGTGGCGGGCGCCTGTAGTCCCAGCTACTCGGAGGCTGAGGCAGGAGAATGGCGTGAACCTGGGAGGCAGAGCTTGCAGTGAGCCGAGATCGCGCCACTGCACTCCAGCCTGGGTGACACAGCGCGAGACTCCGTCTCAAAAAAAAAAAAAAAAAAAAAAAGAATAAAAAATAAGACATGGAGTAGATTGTGATATTCCTATTTTAGAGATAAACTAACTGCAGCTCAGAAAAGTTAGGTAATATGCTCAGATTCACCCAACTAGTAGGTGGCAGATAGAGTTAGGATTCAGACACAGGTCTGACCATCTTTGGAAACCTAGCTCCAGGCCTCCAGCCTGGACCGCTCACAGGGACAGTTTTGCTGTGAGGATAGAATGAGGTCATACAGATGGCATGCCAAGCACAGTACCTGGCTCCAAGCACAGAGCCGCTCCGTCGAACGTTACTTCCCTTTTCTCTGACACCTGAATGTTGGTAAATTGTGGCCAAACAAACCAGTGCACTCTCTGGAGAAAAAAAAAAAGTGCCCCTGCCCTGAAAGAGGGAGTTGTAGAGCCTGTAGGGAAAGAACAGAAAGGGGCTGGAAGGCTAACTCACTCAGGTAGACATGGGGGCGGCGCTGGGACTGTGCATCCCACATGTTCTGGGGCACTTCTGTCAGAGATTTCTTCAGGACTTTATTGGACCCTACACTTAATCTGCAGCTCAGAAGACAGTATAGCGTCCAACAAGGCATCACATTCCAACTTCCACTTATCCCTGTCACCTCTTCTCCCTAAGAAACAAGGCATGGGTGTTCCAGGACCATACATTGGTTTTTCTTTTCTTGTTTTCCCTTTCTCCTGGAGAAAAGGGGAATTTTAGGGGTGGAGTGGGACAAGGCACTGTGTGGAGAAGGAAAGGCTGACACTGTAGGCTGAATATCTAGGGGTGAGCAACATAGCTTGGCCTGCCCCAGAACTCCCTTCTGGATTCATCTTAAATGCCTCTTTCTCTAGGGCACCAGCCTCAGGTGAATTCCATCTCTATTCCCTATTCCTACCCCACAAACTTGTGGCACTAACCACACGAGAATTTCTTGTTGGTTGTCTGTCTTCACTACTAGATAGTAAACTTCATGAGGGCAGGCCCCACAGTGTTCACCACTGTGTCTCTAGCACTTGGCTATGTGGATGGTACTCAGTAAACTATGTAGATACTTGATAAATAGAAGAATGAGTGAATGAATAAATGAATAAACTCTCCATCAACAGTCATGCCCCAAGTGGACCCACAGCTGACCTGTTCTATGCTAAGCACTTAGAAGATGTGGTCCCTTTCCTGGAGGCTTAAATTTTACATTTCTCCAACCTCATAAATTGTGGAAAGACATGATGCAAGGGAAATCCCTATTTATTCCAAACCTCATGCTGTTTATTTTACCAAAGTACTCAAAATGGAGGCCCTGAGTCTAAGGGAGGGTCCCCAAGTTCATGGAATCCTGGCAGGAATTACAGGGCTTAAATGGTCTGAAGTCTAGTGTTCTACTCCTAGCTCTGCCAGTTCTGTTGTATGACCTCTGGTGAATGACTTCCCCTCTGGGCCTTAGTTCTCTTCTCTGTAAAATGGTGATGCAGTGGAGGAGGAGTGGTGGACCAAGCTGTGTATGAAAATAGGGGCAATTGAGTGCATTTGACTATGTACTGTTGCATGTAATTGGACACAGTATCCTCCTTCCTAAAGGCTTAGAGGCAGGGAAAGAACTAGATGCAGAGTCTAAGTAAACTAAGGGGAGAGGGAAGACAGTGTGTGCCTACTTCTGTCTGTAAACGGCAAGGTCAGGATGTGCTGGCCCTCTGGTGAGAGGACAGGACAGAGGGGTGGTGGGCTGGAGGGGGCCTTGCCACAATAAGGGACCTCCCAAACATGTCTATGTGTCTTTGCCTCAAGGTTTGCAAAAGAAAAGATTCTAAAGCCCTGGGATCTTCATGCCATCACCAAGCATGATGCCCTCCTCCCCATTCAAAAGCAATAAACCCTCTTCCCCTTCAGAGAGACAACCCAGGGAGAAATTGGTGGTAGGGATGGAGGATGGGGAGGCCTGGAGAAGCATCGATGGGGCCCGCGTTCCTAGCAAGGTCCCATTTCAGGCTTCTTCAGAAAGTCCAAGAGCGTGAGCCTCCTGGTCCCCCTCCAGTGGTTTCTTCCGGAAGATAGTGGACTCAGTGGACACCTGCATCCATGCCCCAAAGCTTTCTGGCTTCAGTCCAAGCAGCTGGCAGGTTCATCTTTCTCCCTAGGGCCCCACAAACACCACTTCCGGCCCTCCTGCCTCTATTTGGGCTCTTCCTGCCTGGATCTCTATACCCACGCCTGCCCTTCCCTCTGCAGAGCTTTCTCCCTCCCTTCACGAGCCTTATTTCTCTCTCTCAGTCTCCATATCTATTTCTTCCCCCCTTCTTCCCTCCTCCCCTGCTTCTCTCCTCCTTGTCATCCCTCCCCAGCCCCAGAATGGGTCTCCCCGCCTTCCTCCCTCTCAGGCTGCATCTCCCCCCTCCTTAGTGCTCACCCCTGCACCTCTTTCTTTGTATTCTTCTCACCCTCTCTCAGCCTCGCCAGCATCTCTCCTCCCCCGCCCGGCTTCAGCCTCCCCCTGCCTCCCCATCTTCAACTCAGTCTCCTCCCCCTAGCTCCTCTTCCCTCCCCTCCGCCTCGCCCCACTCCCAGCCCGCATGCCAGGATTTCTCTCCTCCCTGGGGGTCTCAGTGCATCTCCTTCTCCTCTCCGCCTGCCTCCTCCCTCACCGAAGGGTTAGCGGACACCCATCCTTTTCTGCTTGGGGACCCCACCACCACCCGCATCACTGCCTCTATCTCTTCTTCACCGTATCCTCCTCTACCCACCCTCTTCTCTTTTCTTTTCTCCCTGCCCCTTTAAATCTGCCTGGCCCAGCCTCCCCCGTGATGCTGGGATGGAGCAAACATTGATTTGTGCTGGGATGGAATCGGAATTTTGATTTATTTTTCCTCTCCCAACCATAAGAAGAAGAAAATAATAAAAACACCCCCTCTTGATAGCCCCCTCCCCCTTTGCATCCAGCTCCCAGCTCTTCTTCCCTATCTCCATCCAAGGCAGATTTTTTCCCCTACACTATTCTCATCTTCCCCCACCCCTGCCACTACCTCGCCCCCCCCACCCAGCCTGCTCCTCCAGCGGGGAGAGAGGGGACTCTCCGGACTCCCCCACCTTTCCTCTCTGGGTTGGAGCAGTCTCTCCGGAAGGGGAGGGGGCTTGGCTTGTCCGGGCGAGGTGGGAGTGGAGGTATCCTGCCATGGATGCTGTGCCGGGGAGGCAGCCTGAGCCCCAGCCCACATGGTGAGTAGCCTGCCCCCTCCCTTCTGCCTCTCTGCCCGTCCCCACCCTGGCCTTTCCCCTGCAGAGCCTCCCCTGGGCCCCATCCATTGCCCCCGAAAAACCGTCTGCCCACCTTGGTCCGATCTCCCCGCTACATATTCTACCCCCACCCCCATCCCTTTGCCAGAGACGCCGAAGAACCGGGACAGAGGGGTCCTGACAGCAGCCAGGGAAACGGGTGCCCTACGATTCTGCCCAGCCCCCTCTCAGGACCCCCAAACTGCCATCCACACTCGACACTTCGGGGTTCTAGGTTGGAGAATTGGGACTCCCGCTTGGGGTTGGGGCCCCAAGTCCTGGGAGGGGCCCGCTCCACAAAAACAGAAATGGGGGAAGCCCCCATGCCCCCCAAGCTTGGGAGCTGCTGGAAAATGCTGCCGAAGGAGGGGGGTGGATTGGGGGGCGGTGCTGATGTCCCGAGCCACCGGGCCAGGGAGCGGCGGGCAAAGAGGAGGGGCCTCTCTCGCCACTTGCCCCCCTCCCTCTTTCTCCGCAGCCACTCAGGATGAGGGTCCGGCCCTGCCTGCCCTCGCTGGGGCCCCCCCGCCCGGCCCCGGTCTAACTGCCCCCGCCCCCAGACCTCGCCCGGCTCCAAGGCCCCCAGCCGGCTCTCCAGCCCCAGGATGCGCTGAGCCGCCGGGGGGCTGAGGCCGCGCCAACTACATGCATGTCCCCCGGGGGCAAGTTCGACTTTGACGACGGGGGCTGCTACGTGGGGGGCTGGGAGGCGGGGCGGGCACATGGCTACGGCGTGTGCACGGGCCCCGGCGCCCAGGGCGAGTACAGCGGCTGCTGGGCACACGGCTTCGAGTCACTGGGCGTCTTCACGGGGCCCGGTGGACACAGCTACCAGGGCCACTGGCAGCAGGGCAAGCGCGAAGGGCTGGGCGTGGAGCGCAAGAGCCGCTGGACGTACCGCGGCGAGTGGCTGGGCGGGCTGAAGGGGCGCAGCGGCGTGTGGGAAAGCGTGTCCGGCCTGCGCTACGCCGGGCTCTGGAAGGACGGTTTCCAGGACGGCTACGGCACCGAGACCTACTCCGACGGAGGTGCGGGACCCGGCCCACTAGTGTCTGTCTGCTCGTCCGCGTGCGCCTTCCCTAGCCTTGCGCCTTCGCCCTCCATTTGCGCCCCTGCGCCCATCCATCTGTCCCCCGCCCCACATCGATGTGACCTCCAGCCCCAATTTCTGCTTTCTCCCACGATGATTATGCTTTCCTTAATTGTCTGTCTCCTGCTCGCTTCTCCCTCACCCCTTCCCTGTCTGCCTGTCCTCACACCTCCCTCTCTACCTGCCTGTCCCCAACACCTCTGCTCTCTGCGTGCCACTCAGAGTCCTGTTTGCCTATCTAAACGCCCCCACCGGCCTGTCCTTCGCACGCCTGCCGGGCCCTCCCCGTTCCCCTGTCTACCCGCACTGCCAAAATCTACGTAGGGCTCCTGCTACCTGCCCGTCTTCATTCTGCTCTTCCACACTTTCCCGCCCAGCCTGGCCTGTCCCCGGCTCCCAGTGCCCTTCCCCGACCTCCACACTAACCGCCTCCACCTCTCCCGCCTGACGCTTGGGCTTCCAGGGGGGCTTGGGACTTGGGGCGCAAGGAGCCCAGCGGCACGGCCTGACTCTTTCTCCCACCCCTCCACCGCCCGCAGGCACCTACCAGGGCCAGTGGCAGGCCGGGAAGCGCCACGGCTACGGGGTGCGCCAGAGTGTGCCCTACCATCAGGCGGCGCTGCTGCGCTCACCCCGCCGCACCTCCCTGGATTCCGGCCACAGCGACCCCCCGACGCCACCCCCACCCCTGCCCCTGCCGGGCGACGAGGGAGGCAGCCCCGCCTCGGGCTCCCGGGGCGGCTTCGTGCTGGCCGGGCCCGGGGACGCCGACGGCGCGTCCTCCCGAAAGCGCACTCCGGCGACCGGCGGATTCTTTCGTCGCTCGCTGCTGCTCAGCGGCCTCCGAGCGGGCGGACGTCGCAGCTCCCTGGGCAGCAAGCGAGGCTCCCTGCGCAGCGAGGTGAGCAGCGAGGTGGGCAGCACCGGACCGCCCGGCTCGGAGGCCAGCGGGCCCCCGGCCGCAGCACCGCCCGCCCTCATCGAGGGCTCGGCCACAGAAGTGTACGCGGGCGAGTGGCGCGCAGACCGGCGCAGCGGCTTCGGCGTGAGCCAGCGCTCCAACGGGCTGCGCTACGAGGGCGAGTGGCTGGGCAACCGGCGGCACGGCTACGGGCGCACCACCCGCCCCGACGGCTCCCGCGAGGAGGGCAAGTACAAGCGCAACCGGCTGGTGCACGGAGGGCGCGTCCGCAGCCTCCTGCCTCTGGCCCTTCGGCGGGGCAAAGTTAAGGAGAAGGTGGACAGGGCTGTCGAGGGCGCCCGTCGAGCCGTGAGCGCTGCCCGTCAGCGCCAGGAGGTCGCCGCTGCCAGGTGGGCGTCCAGTTCAGAGGGCAAAGCTGGACTAAGAGGAGGGGGTGCGCTGGGGACCGGGAAGGGGGGTGTGCCTAAGGGAGGACCAAGGCCTAAGGCCTAGGGCTTGGTGGGGAATAGCAAGCCTAAGGCCAGGCAGTTGTAGCCCTGGGCATTCTCGGTGTTTATATCCGAGGCTACAGGTGGATGTGGGTGTAACTGTGGGTAGCTGGGTATTTGAGGGAGGTGGTGTAAGACTGTAAATGTGTCTCGGTGTCTTTTGTGTAGAGATGTGTCTATGGAATCCATTGTTGTGTGTGGGAGTAGCAAGGAACCTGTTTTGTGCAGGCCCAGAAATCTCTTGGAACTCAAAACATGTCCCTAGTCTTCCTCCTCTTGCAGCTGATCCAGTCTTCAGGCCTCAGGCTGGGAGCATCAGCCCTGGGTGGAAGAGGGACTGTCCCTTCCTAACCACATCCCAGCCTGACACCATTTCAGCCTTGGGCCTTTGGGAAGTCTAATTTGTACTGCTGACTTATCCACCTGAAAACATAGTCTCTCCCAGTTTTGCCCCCTCTGCCTTCTTTTACCCAACTGATAGGAGGTTTGAAGGGAGGAGGTTTCCCTGTAAATCAAACTTTTATGTAAATCAAATTACATTTCCTTGCATCAGGAACCTTGCTATCTAAAGCAGTGCCGTCTAGCAGGAATATAATATAAGCCAAATAGGTAGTTTTAAATCTCCTAGTAACCACATTAAAAAATAAAAAGAAGTCAGACATTGTGGCACACACCTGTAGACCCAGCTACTTGAGAGGCAAGAGGATCACTTGAGCCCATCAAGACCAGCCTGGGCAACATAGCAAGATCCTGTCTCTAAAAAATAAAAAACCATACAAACAAAGGAATAGAAAATAAAAAGAAGCAGGTGAGATGAATTTTAATAATATTTTTATTTAAACCAATATATCCAAATATTATCATTTCAACTGGTAACCAGTGTAAAATTATTAAGATATTTTACAAATTCTTTTTGAACTAAGTCTTTGAAATCTGCAACTCCCTGGGCAGCAAGCAAGGCTCCCTGCACAGCGAGGTGAGCAGCAAGGTGGGCAGCATGGGACTGCCCCTTAAATTTTACACTTAAATCACATCATTTCCATTCAGACTAGACACATTTCAAATGCTTAATAGCCACAAATGGTTTGTAATTACTGAATTAGATAGCAGAGATCTGAAGGAAGGCCGGGCACAGTGGCTCACGCCTGTAATCCCAGTGCTTTGGGAGGCCAAGGCAGGTGGATCACCTGAGGTCAGGAGTTCGAGACCAGCCTGGCCAACATGGTGAAACCCTGTCTCTACTAAAAATACAAAAATTAGCTAGGTGTGGTAGCAGGTGCCTGTAATCCCAGCTACTCGGGAGGCTCAGGCAGGAGAATCACTTGAACCTGGGAGGCGGAGGTTGCAGTGAGCCGAGATCACGCCACTGCACTCCAGCCTGGGTGACAAGAGCGAACGCCAGTCTTAAAAAAAAAAAAATCTAAAAGAAGCCAAAAATCCACTTGTAATGAGATTCATAGACCCCTTATTTATACAACTCACATATTTGAATTTTCACATATTGGATTTTCTTTTAAAGGGGTGGGGGATTTCATTTAAATTTGAGACTTCTTCAGAGATCAGAGATCAGGATATGTCCAGATACGCTTAAATGAGTTTGTATAATGGGTGACACAGTGAGTGAGTGTGTGTGTATGTGTGTGTGTGAAAGAGAGAGAGAGAGAAAGAAAGAATATAAACATGCCAAATGCAGAGTAGACGTTTGAGTCAGAGAATGTGCATCTATAGATGTGTCTGGGAGTCTGGATGTTAGAGCCCAGGGCCTTAAGCCAGGGAAGGGGGAGGGCAGAGCACCAGGGAACATTTTAGGCTAGATAGGGTGGAGACATGTGCAGGAAAAACTGATCTCAGTAACTAGAGGATCAGGCAGTGGGAGGAGGTTGGTTGGTCTCCCCAGCAACAGGCCTGGCAATCCTGATTGGCTGCCAGCTGCCATGGAAACAGCAGAGCCTCAGCAGCAGGTGCCTCTGCCAGGTAGCCTGACCCTGGCATGAGTCTGAGGCCTGAGCACAGACTAAGTCTACTGAATAGGACTTGATCATCCATACTCTTCATATACAAAAACAGGCCTCATCAGTGCACCAGTTTCAGGCCACCAAAATAACTCAATACAACCCAAGACCATGATCCTCATGCTCATGGCTCAACAGGTGCCCTTGACAGCCCTGTCCACCTTCTCCTTGACTTTGCCCCACTGAAAGGCCAGAGGCAGGAGACTGCACATGTGCCTGCTGTGCACCCTGAGACCAGCTCAGTTTCAGGACAGGGCTAGTCATATAGAGTCAGAAAGTCTCTAAGACAGAAGAACCACGTTATCTGAGATCCCTCCCAACAGGCTCTAAAGATCTTTGACCCACCAGGTTTGAGGAGAAGGGACTAATCATAGCTCCCAAAGAACATAAATAAGAGGCTATGGACTAAGAATATGCACAGTAGATATCACCATCCTCTTCCCCACCCCCATACCAGACTGCCTTCCTAAGCCAGAGAGAACAGGCCTGTGACCACAGGAAGTCATGGGGTATGATCCATTCAAGCCCACGGCAAGCTCATCTGACTGACTCTTTCTCAGCTCCTTTGTGTCCTACCCTCGGAATTACAGAACTCATTTAAGGACAAGGCATCTATGATTAACAGCAGAGGGTGAAAGGGAAGAGAAAACTGATGAAGCATCTGACATCAGAGGGAGAACTGAGAAACAACAGTGGGGAAAGACTGATCAGACTCCCAGACTGCCTGCACCTAAGGAGCAGGGAAAGTGGGAGGGGGGTGTGGAAGGGAGACTAAGGGTTTAGCCAGAAGTGTAGTCGCAATGGTGAGAAAGCATGCATATTAGTAGGGAGAGGGGACGGGATCATTACCGAAAGGGGAGACCCACTCTTACTCCAGTTCCAGAGCTCAGAAAAGCATGAGCGGGGGCAGTGGGGTGGTAGCAGTGACGGGGTGAAGAACAGTGTGATAACAGAAGAGGCCGAAGGAACGCAAGATAGGAAATTCTCATGCTAGGAAATCTGCACTGGTAGAGATAGGATTAATAATAAGGAAAAGAGATGGTAGAAAGGGAAAGGGAGGTAGAGACTGTTAACATGAGGGAGACAGTGGCTCTGAACAAGGGAACGGGGCAGGGACAAAGCTGCTTGGAAGGGAGGATCAAAGTACAGGACCCTGCGCTGGACCCCACAGAGAGGCCTGTGACTCCAGGGGGTGAGAGGGGTTAGTAACAAGAGGAGGTGCTAACTGCAAAGAAGGTGGTAGGTATAGCTCGTAAGCACCAAGCAGGACTGCAGGGGATGTGCTAAAAGAGTGAGGTCTCAACTGTCACTGGGAGGTGGGGAGGACAGGAATGGAATGACAGAGTTCCAGGAGGTCCTGGCCCTTGCAACTGGAAGAAGTGTTACTACAGGACGTAGCAGTAGAAGGTTGTGAGAGGAGCAGGAGGGTGTGATGATGGCAAATGCAGCCCAGGTCAGGGGGAGGAAACCGAATGGGAGCTGCCCTGGCCTGCCAGGAAGGGAAGCAGCTGGCAGAGTGTGGGGAAGGGTGAAAACTCCAGAAGAGAGGAGGATATGATATAGAGGGGATGGGGCTAGGGGGCTGGAGCATCTGAGCAGGGGCTAATTTGAAGTGGGGGAAGGTCTGCTAAGTCCCTGTCTCTGGATCCAACAGGGCAGCAGACGCCCTCCTAAAGGCAGTGGCAGCCAGCAGTGTCGCTGAGAAGGCTGTGGAGGCAGCTCGAATGGCCAAACTGATAGCCCAGGACCTGCAGCCCATGCTAGAGGCCCCAGGTGAGGCATGGGAGCTGGGGGGAGGGGAGTGAGGCCCCTAGGAAGCTAGAGAGACTCAGGTGTGGGGAAACAGATGAGAAGCCCTGCAAGGGAACCAGGGATGGGAATAAACAAGGAATGAGGGTGCAAGGAACACAGGGTGGGGGCCAGACCTGGTAGTCTGGGGAGTGGGACTTGGGAATGTATGCAGTAGGTTAATGGGGGGTTTGGAGTCTGGCAGTGACAGGCTATGAGCCTGGGAATTCCAAAGTCCTGGGAAGTGCCCAGTCAGGAATAAAGCTGCAGCCACTCCAGCCCAAGGCCAGTTAGGCCCCTCTGATTCTCAGCTATCCCTACCCAGGCCGCAGACCCAGGCAGGACTCAGAAGGTTCCGACACGGAGCCCCTGGATGAGGACAGCCCTGGGGTGTATGAGAACGGACTGACTCCCTCAGAGGGATCCCCTGAACTGCCCAGCAGTCCTGCCTCCTCCCGCCAACCCTGGCGACCCCCTGCCTGCCGGAGCCCACTGCCTCCTGGAGGGGACCAGGGTCCCTTCTCCAGCCCCAAAGCTTGGCCTGAGGAGTGGGGGGGGCCAGGCGCACAGGCAGAGGAACTAGCTGGCTATGAGGCTGAGGATGAGGCTGGGATGCAAGGGCCAGGGCCCAGAGACGGTTCCCCACTCCTTGGAGGCTGCAGCGACAGTTCAGGAAGTCTTCGAGAGGAGGAGGGGGAGGATGAAGAGCCCCTGCCCCTGCTGAGGGCCCCAGCAGGCACGGAGCCTGAGCCCATCGCTATGCTGGTCCTGAGGGGCTCGTCCTCGAGGGGTCCTGATGCTGGGTGCCTGACAGAAGAACTCGGGGAGCCTGCTGCAACCGAGAGGCCTGCCCAGCCGGTGAGATCCTCTGTCCCTGCTGTGTGTCCTCTTCTCCCAAAGCCTTGCCTCCCACCCTTTCCAGACCCGTCTGATCGCCAGGGGGCTTTTTATCTCCACTCGGCTTCCTCTGCCTGGCCAGTCTTGGACCACATCCCACCTCAAAAAAATAGAGGGTGCTCGAGCTGGAAGGAACCTTACACGCCTACAAGCCTACTCCCTCATTTGACAGATGGGGGAACTGAGGCCCAGAGCACTTAGAGTAACTTGCCCAGGGTTATAAACTAATAATCAATGGGAGAGCCAGAATATTTTTCCCCCGTTCTCCTTCCATATCATTTCCAGCTCTCAGTTTCCTACTCCACCCCCACCCCCACCTCCGCACTTTCTCTCTTTGGTGCCCAGAAATAAAAAAGGAAAAGATTGTTCCCTCCCTACCCTGACTCTCCCTCCCTCTCCTGGGAAGAAGTTGAAATAGGGAAGAAGGCAGAAAACCGGGAGAGGCGGAGTGTCCCCAGAACCCTCTACTCTGATTGGGCTCTAGGCCTTCTGTTTCCTAGCAACCACATCCTCACCCCTTCATCCCTCTGCGTTGCTGCAGTACTGGCTGCTGCTGCCAATGTCTGCTACTAAGGCCAGGCACCTCCTGCCTGGGACACATGATATGCTGATGGGAGGGGACTAGAGGGAGGAGGTGGAAGGGCTGTCCCTGTATTGAAGGTGCCAGAGGAAAGGTGGGGCCCTGCCTGGGAGAAGACAGGGTTTTGCAATCCAAAACAAATGTTGACGATCCCCCTGCTCCAGGCTCTGCAGGGAGGTACCTGAGACCCTTCAGCTCTGCCACCTCAGCCAGGGCAGGAAGGTGGGCACTGTCCTTGGGGACTGAGTCTGCTTCCCCCTCTGTCTCTCTAGGGAGCTGCCAACCCCCTGGTGGTGGGAGCCGTGGCCCTCCTGGACCTCAGCCTGGCGTTCCTGTTCTCCCAGCTCCTCACCTGAGGCTACTTCCTGGCCTGGTTCTGGCTTTGGTTGCGTGCCTCTTCACCCCTTTGACCTGCCTTTTTTCTCTTCTCCTCTTCCTGGCTGTGTTTTTCCTATCTTTCTTTCTCTTCTTCCTTTCTTTTCTGTGCTCCTCGGTTTTTTTTCTCTCGCTTTCTCTTTCCCTCTCTTCTTTCAGATTATCTCATTTCTTCTGGATCTGTCTCTGTATTCCTCACTCCCTTCCCCATTCCAACCCCTTCTTTCTCTAGATTGTTTACATATGAAGGGCTTTTCTCTCTCAGAGTTGCTGTCTTCTCTGAGACACACAAATCTAAGTCAGACCATTGCCCCACGCCCTCCCACCTTTTCTTTAGACCTCAACTTCGATGCGGGTGGGGGTTTGGTGTCCTAAGGAGACTCCTGGAAGCTGAATGGAGAGGAGGAGGAAGAAAATGAAGAAGGAGTGATTGAATGCCGGGCAAGGGACTGGCTGCGCTGCTGTGGCTCCCTAGCCTGAGGGGCCTGCTGTCCCTCTGAGGCCTAGTGAAAAAGCTGCAGGAGGTGCATCCTCCACCTCTAATCTTGGAGGCTATTAGCTCACCTCCAAGCACTGAGCTGGGTTCCTGCCCAATTCCATCCTTCCCTGAGGGAGAGAAGGGAAGTGAAAAGTAGAATAACTCCCTACCATTTCCCTCTTTTTCTCCTCATCGGCCAGCCCCTCCTCCAGCCCCCTCTGGTGGCATGCCATGCCAAGAGCAACGTGTAAAGGAACAGAGAATATCCAATGCAGTCAAGTCCACCCCGCCCAGACTTTGCCACTGCCTTCTCCCACCCTTCTGTCTCCCCCACAATAGTTTATTTGGTTGGTCTGGACTCACTTGTGGCCTTTGATTAAATTCCTAAGGGGCCTGAAGAAGACATTTCTACTGCAGAGGGTTAGAGGCACTTGAGCAAGGCCCCCACACCCCAACTCTGGGAGTTGTGGTCGGGGGAGGCACTTCTTGGGGATAGGACCAGACAAGATAACAGGAGCTCACAAGGAAGCAGAAGCTGTGACAAGTTTAGTAGTCTCAAAATGGGTTATGTCCCTTCCCCCTTCACATCAGAATCTTGTGAAATGGGAAAACAACAGAAGGAGGGGATCAAAGAAAGCTGATCTCACATGCTTCCCAGGCAGGGCAGAGGTGGGAGTCAAACCTGGGTGACAGGTGGGTGGAGAGCCCTGTTTGAGGTTGTGGCTGATCCCTCTCTGGTATTAGCTTTTCCCCTGGGAGCAGGAAGCCCTAGGAAGAGGGGACTGTAGGGTCCCCAGGGGATCTTTCCTCCCTCCCCTGCATGAGGCAGAGGCAAGCTGCCTGCCAACCCCCTCCCTCAAGGAATGGCCTTGCCCGGGAATGCCCACCACACATACCCTCTTTTTTTCTAGTCAAACTCTGTTTATTCCTTGGCTTGCCTCCCTCCTTCCTCCCCTCTCAACCTTTACTTCTGATTTCTATTTCATGGAATTTGGGATTGAAGTTAAACTACAACAGTGCCGCCAACACCAAGTCTTGCAGGAAAAAAATACAAAGAAATTTAACAAAAAAAAAATATATTAATAAAAAAGTTCAAAAAAGGGGGGGGATTGTCATCTCCTTTGGGGTGCGATGGCTTCAAATCCAAACTGAGGCTCTCCGGGTGGTGAGGATGTGCGAGGAGGCCTCTTGAAGAACTCCAGGCCTATCATGCTGTCTGTCCGCTAAAGCCTGAGGCTCGAGGTCAGAGGATTCAGGAAGGCTCTGCAGTCGGCCCAGGAGGGCGGGGTCCCGTGGTGGAGGCGGGGAGAGGGAAGGACCGCACGGATCACCAACCCCTGCTCGGCCCCGTACCAGGAAGCGCTGGGGGGCAGAGGAGCGGAGTTGAGGCAGAAGCCAGGTGAGGCTGGAGTCCTGGGGGTAGACAGGCTGTCGCTGTCGCTGCCTGAGATGGAAATCGGGGGAGAAAGCTCGCGGAAGAAACAGCGGAGGGTCGTGGAAAGAAAGCAATGGCTGAGCTAGGGATGGGGTACCAGGTAGGGGGAGGAAACGGGAGAAATAGGTGGGGCTCCAACGCATGCTCAATAGGAAGGGGCGCCGGTGTCGACGCATGCGTAGTGGGCTTCTCGGGCGGCGGGGTGGTCGCGGAATTTGGAGACCTACTTCGGGAAAGGTAAAATGCGGGAGCAATTTTAGGGTACCTGTGGGACCTGGGCTCTTAGGGTCCTGACACAGGACGCGCCTGGGCCGAAAACCCAGGCACGCCCGGCCAGAGGGTGTTTCTTCACTCCCGGACTCTGCCAGTCAGAATGGTGGCGCCTTCGCTGAAGCTTCAGGACCTCATCGAAGAGATTCGCGGGGCCAAGACTCAGGCCCAGGAGCGGGAGGTGATCCAAAAGGAGTGCGCCCACATCCGGGCCTCTTTCCGCGATGGGGACCCAGTGCACAGGCACCGGCAGCTGGCCAAACTGCTCTACGTCCACATGTTGGGCTACCCCGCCCACTTTGGACAGGTACTGGCCAGGAATACCTCCCTCCTGAGCTTGATGAGGGCTAGTGGGGCAGAGTCACAGACTCTCTCACCTGTTTATGCCCTGGTTTTTAAAATTCTACAATTTCAGAGTCATCACAGGCTGCACTGCAAACCTCTTTCCCCATTGCTACCCCTGCTGGTCATCAGCTGGCCTGAACCCTTCATTCTCTGGCCAGCCTCGTTTAGGGCAGGCACCTCCTCCTTTCCTCTCCCATCCTCCTCAACTCCTAGTTCCTCCTACCCACTAACGCCTGAATTTCCTAAGCTTCTCCTCTTGTTGAAGGGAGAGTGATGAGATAGGATGCCCCACAGGTTAATCTGGTTTTAAAGAGGAAGATGGAACAGGGATGTGAGTGTCTATGGTTTCACCCCTGCCTCTTCCTGGTTTGCCCCCTTGACTATAGATGGAGTGCCTGAAACTGATCGCCTCCTCCAGATTCACAGACAAGAGGGTGGGCTACCTGGGGGCCATGCTTCTATTGGATGAGAGGCACGATGCCCACCTGCTCATTACCAACAGCATCAAGAAGTGAGAGGGTTCTGGCAATCACTTGGAATCAGGGAGATGGGAGAGTAGGGACCTTGGAAATCCCAGGGGACTGCCTGTTGTGGGTATTGAAAAGGACTGATTTTCTCAGAGGTTTGACTGACCGTCCTCCCAAACCCTGCAGTGACCTGAGCCAGGGGATTCAGCCAGTACAAGGCCTGGCCTTGTGCACTTTGAGCACCATGGGCTCTGCTGAGATGTGCCGAGACCTGGCCCCAGAGGTGGAGAAACTGCTCCTGCAGCCCAGTCCCTACGTGCGCAAGAAGGTGAGATGGTGGGACTCCTGGCACTTGCTCCTGCAGATACTGCCTGCTGTGTGCCATATAGTAGTAGATGCAGGGGTCAATCCCCTCTGACCCCTGTCTGAGGCCCCGGACCTCTGCAGGCTATTCTGACTGCAGTGCACATGATCCGGAAGGTCCCTGAACTCTCCAGCGTCTTCCTCCCACCCTGTGTCCACCTGCTTCACGAGCGTCACCATGGTAAGGCTGTGGGGCTCCCCATCCTTTGCTTCAGCTCTGTGGACAGAAGAATTGAAAATCGGATGGGAACACCAGCTCATAGGAGAAGGGTAGCGCACACACACAGGCACACACGCAATAGACTCTCTTGCCCCTGGCCCCCACCATTCACTTCCCCGACCCTGACCCCAGGCATCCTGCTGGGCACCATCACGCTGATCACGGAGCTCTGCGAACGAAGCCCTGCAGCCCTCAGGCACTTCCGAAAGGTGGGCTGGTGAAGGGGCAGGCCCTGGGCCTGAAGAGAGGGTCAGTGGGGAAGGAATGGGGCTTTAGCTGGAGAGGATTAGAACAAATGCCCAAAGTTGTGCCCTCCCTCCAGGTGGTACCCCAGCTGGTACAGATCCTCCGGACTCTGGTGACAACGGGATACTCCACAGAACACAGCATATCTGGAGTCAGCGACCCCTTCCTGCAGGTGGGGTGACCTTTCACTGCTGTATCCCTGGAACAGAGAGGGCATAGCAGTAAGACCATGACCAGTGGTCTCCTCCAAGAGAACACTGGCCCTCTCAGTGTCCTGGGCAGCAGAATAGCAGGCACAGGATTGCTCAGGTCATCCCAGGACCTGTGAGGGGAGAGAGAATGCCTAAAAGTCAGGAAAATACAGTTTGGTAACAATTTTTTTTTAAGCCTGTCCTAAACTCCCCTGGCCTCAGACACCTCTGTTCCCCTCCCAGGACCAAGGGACCTGTGGAGGTGAGGAGGTGTGGGGAGGATCTAGGGAGCGAGCCAGACCCTCACAGTGCTCTCCTCCATGTTAGAGTTTTCTCCTCAGCTCCATGACTCCTTATCCTATGAACCCCTTCACCTTTCAATTTTCAACCCAACCTCAGGTCCAGATACTTCGTCTGCTTCGGATCCTGGGCCGGAACCACGAGGAGAGCAGTGAGACCATGAATGACTTGCTGGCCCAGGTCGGGGCTGGGAGGAGGGCACTGGTTAGCTGTGTTGCTTGGAGACCCCACCAGCCCTGGGTGCCCCTCACTTGACTCCTCACCGTGCAGTGGCCATATCATTGCCTCTCCGTCTCCTCTAGACAGTGAACTCCATGAAGAAGGGACACAGTCTGTCTTAGTGCTATTGCCCCAGTGCCCAGGCTGGCCCTGGCACATAGTAGAGGCTAAGGGAACTTTGTTGGATGGTTGAAGGCTGGACAGATGACATGTTGGAGTCCTTCAAGAGACCTGAGGATTACCCGGGCTTGTTGGCATGTGCCTGTAGTCCCAGCCACTCAGGAGGCTGAGGCAGGAGGATCACCTAAGCCTGGGAGGTCAAGGCTGCAGTGAGCTGTGGGCGACAGTGAGACCCTGTATCAAAAGAAACGGAGACCTGAGGAGGGCCCTGAGCAGATACATCTCCTCTCTCCTCCACTCAGGTGGCCACTAACACAGACACCAGCCGAAATGCCGGGAATGCGGTCCTGTTTGAGACAGTACTCACCATCATGGATATCCGCTCTGCAGCTGGCCTACGGGTATCATCCCTTATGCCTCTCCCACTATGGCCCCACCCACCACCTCACCCACACAGGTCCTGCTTGCTGGTTTCTTCCTCCTAGCCCCATCATGTTGCGCCAATGTGTTCTCATTCCTCAATGGCTGAGCAGGTTGCTTCTTTCCTGGCTGACCCCAGCTTCTGCCTCTCATAGGTTCTAGCTGTCAACATTCTTGGCCGCTTCCTACTCAACAGTGACAGGAACATTAGGTAATAGTCCCAACTGTCTACCTAGGCTGTGCCACTGATCCCCTGGCCCTCTGCCCTCCTTCCTCCAGAGCTTCCTGATCCATTTCTTTCTTACCCCTATACTCAAGACAGGATGGGGAGTGGGGGCTGATGGCCATGGTGTGATAGAACCTCCCCCATCCTGACCAGGTATGTAGCCCTGACATCATTGCTTCGACTGGTGCAGTCTGATCACAGTGCTGTGCAGCGGCATCGGCCCACTGTGGTGGATTGTCTACAGGAAACTGATGCCTCCCTCAGCCGGTGAGCAGTGATACAGGGGACGGGAGGGCAGGGCAGAGGTTCCCAGTGCCTTGTGGCCAAGACTCGAGCCAGCTTAGAGCAGCTGGAGTAAGAGGACTAAGGGGGACAGGTCCCTGGGGAAGCAGAGGGGCTGAGGCATGGACCAGGATAACCTGGGCTACCTGCATGGAAACCTCTTTCTCCTGCCAGGAGGGCCCTGGAACTAAGCCTGGCTCTGGTAAATAGCTCCAATGTGCGAGCCATGATGCAAGAGCTGCAGGCCTTTCTGGAGTCCTGCCCGCCTGACCTACGGGCTGACTGTGCCTCAGGCATCCTGCTAGCTGCAGAAAGGTGAGGTGCCCAGGAGTCGAAGAGGGTAGAATCTGGGCAAGGTCAGTACCAGGACTGATGAGCCATATATCCCCTAGGTTTGCTCCCACCAAACGCTGGCACATAGACACCATCCTGCATGTGCTGACCACGGTGAGGCAGGGGCCAGTCAGAGAGCTGGGCAGAAGTGGTCAAGATTCACCACACTGACTTGGCCATGCCCACACCTTCCAGGCAGGCACCCATGTGCGGGATGATGCAGTGGCCAACCTGATCCAGCTGATTGGGGGGGCCCAGGAGCTACATGCCTACTCTGTGCGCCGCCTCTACAATGCCCTGGCAGAAGACATTTCCCAGGTATCATTCCCACCTACCCAGGCCCAGGGCTGCCCAACCACTCCCTTGCCCATCCTGGGCGGCCTCCTCCTTATACTAGATTCCAATTTTTCTCTCAAGATCACAGCTACCTACATAGTGCAGAAGACATCCAAGCACAGAGCCCTGTTTTTAAGAACATCTGGGCTTTTATCCTGACTCTGGTACCTCCTGGCTATGTAACTACAGATGACTAACTTCCCTTATGCTCTACGTACCCTGACTGCCTCTTAGAGCTGCCTTGAGATTAAAGCTCTTGTGTTTATGAGGTTTTATTATTACCTTGAATGCTGAATGAATTAACAGATGCCAGGCAGTATCTACAGCCCCCTCTTCCATGTTAATTAAATAGGGTGGGCAGAAAGCATCCACACCTTCCACAAGGGAGGGACCCTCTCACATTTCCATCCTGTGCGGTTAGGCCATGTAGTTCTGATGCTTGGCCACCAGAGGGCAGTGGGAGCCAGGTAACAAAACTTCCCTATCCCCACCCCTCCAACCCCCCTCCACCATCTCTGTACTGCCTAAAGGGATATTACCATGTCTGGAAGTGGGGAGAGGACCTCAGACACTGGCCCAGCAGTGTTTCTTTCTCTCTCTCTCTCTTTTTTTTTTTTTTTAATAGAGACGGGGTCTCGCTATGTTGCCCAGGCTGGTCTTGAACTCCTGGTCTCAAGCGATCCTCCCGCCTCAGCCTCCCAATGTGCTGGGATTACAGGCGTGAGCCACCATGCCCGGCCAGCCCAGCAGTTTCTTATTCCATGTAGCAACCACTGGTGCAGGTGGCAGCCTGGTGCATTGGGGAATATGGGGACCTCCTGCTGGAGGGAAACTGTGAGGAGATTGAGCCCCTTCAGGTGAGACCTCACTGGGGGTACACTGAGGAGGGACTCGTCAGGGGGGCAGGACTTGCACCAGGGTCACTAACTGTATCCATGTCTGAAGGTGGACGAAGAGGAAGTACTGGCATTGCTGGAAAAGGTGCTGCAGTCCCATATGTCCCTGCCAGCCACTCGAGGATATGCCCTCACAGCCCTCATGAAACTCAGCACTCGCCTCCAAGGGGACAATAAGTAAGAAGGGGTCCCAGCCCCTTGAGAGATGGCCTTTCACTGGACCCACCCATTTCTGAGTTTCTTTCCCGGCATATATACCCAGCCCGCCCTAACCCCAAGCCCTTAGGTTCTTGTTTTTGAGCCAAATCTGGGTATTTCCCTGCTCCATGGGCCTTTCCTTCCTGCCACATCCTGCAGTGGCACACTGCCATTGCCACTTACATACTACACTGGCCCAGCCGCATCCGCCAGGTGGTGTCCATCTACAGGAGCTGCTTGGACGTGGAGCTGCAACAGCGGGCTGTGGAGTATGACACACTCTTCCGGAAGTACGATCACATGAGGTGTGTCCAGCACTGTGCTGCAGCATGGGACCCAAACCCCTGCCCTCTCCCAAATGCCCTTTTGTAGGTACAAGGGCCTCATCCTCACCTGTGTTCCACATCCACGGTGAGAGCTTCCCACCCACTGTTAATTGAAGCTAAGCTGGCTTCCAACCCTCCTTGCTCATCTGAAAATCAGCAACAACATGTCATTTTAGGAAATCAGAAGGGAACTTCTGAGCCACCATGTGCCCAGGGCTCCATGTTCCTAGTCATCATCCTAGATGCCTCTTGTGAAAGGCCCAAAGACCACAGAGGCACACTTGCATTCCATCCTCTCAGGGCTGCCATCCTGGAAAAAATGCCTCTTGTGGAGCGAGATGGCCCTCAGGCTGATGAGGAAGCAAAGGAAAGCAAAGCAGCAGCCCAACTTTCAGAAGCAGCCCCAGCACCCACAGAGCCCCAGGTGAGGAGGCTGGAAACCCTGGGGTAGGAAGACAGGCTGAGCTTCATACCCAGCCCTGCCCCTTCTGTCCCTTCCGCCAGGCCTCACAGCTCCTGGATCTGCTAGATCTCCTGGATGGGGCTTCTGGGGATGCCCAGCATCCTCCCCCTCTGGACCCCTCCCCTGGAGGTGCCCTGGTATACCTGCTTGACCTTCCCTGTGCACCTCCACCCCCAGGTAAGCCTAAGCAAAAGGAAGATGTCTTAGAGAAGGTAGGTGGAAATGTGCTGCTTCTCCTAAGCCAAGGGCTGAGGCTCATGGACCCTGCTTCTTCCTGTGTGTCCCCCATCCCATCCCCATCTCAGGAGGTAAAAGGATGAAGTCAGTCATGGTCACCTGTCTTCCCTTTGTTCCAGACTTCTTTCTCTGGCCTACAGGGCCCTGCTTCCTTCCCAGCCCTTCTTATACCACTTTCCCACTACCCACTCACTGCCCCCTTCTCAGCTCCTCACACCCTCCCACCCTTGGCATTTCATGTTCTTTTTTACATGGAATGTTCTTTCCCCAGCACATCGAATGACCAGCTCATTCTCACTCCAGGCTTCAGCTAAAATGTCAGATGCCTTCCCCTACCGCTCCTATTTAAGTCAGTTCTCCCCAGTTATTCTAGAATGACTTACTTCCTTCATAGCATCTATTATGGTCTGTAATTATCTTGCTTATTTTATTTTTATTTTTATTTTTTGAGACAGAGTCTCGCTCTGTCACCCAGGCTGGAGTGCAGTGGCGCGATCTCAGCTCACTGCAACCTCCGCCTCCCAGGTTGAAGCTATTCTTGTGTCTTAGCCTCCCAAGCAGCTGAAACTACAGGCACAACCCACCACACTCAGCTAATTTTTTGCATTTTTAGTAGAGGCAGGGTTTCACCATGTTGGCCAGGCTGGTCTCAAACTCCTGACCTCAGGGATCCACCCACCTCAGCCTCCCAAAGTGCTGGGATTACAGGCATGAGCCACCATGCCCGGCCCTTTTTCATTGTTTCTCTCCCCCATTAGACAGTAAGCTCCAGCCTCATCTTCATATCTACTTTGTTACTAGCCTCTCGAGTAGTGCAGGGCCAGTAGGTGTTCACTCAATTTTTGTTGAATGAACAAACATGTTCTGTCAAACCTGCACACTGAGCTGCCTCTGTCTCCCTACTCCAGCTCCCATCCCAGATCTCAAAGTGTTTGAGCGTGAGGGAGTACAGCTGAATCTGTCTTTCATTCGACCCCCTGAAAACCCTGCTTTGCTGTTAATCACTGCCACTGCCACCAACTCCTCAGAGGGTGATGTCACCGATTTCATCTGCCAGGCTGCTGTGCCCAAGGTTTGTAAAGATCAGGGTTCAGAGGTGGCCTGGGGACTCCAGGAGAAAAGGCCACTAAGTGGAGGTGGTGGGTGGGAGACAGTGTGAGATGCGATTGAGTCATCTGGAGATCAGCACTTGGGGAGTTACAGGAAAAGGGTGTGGAGCCACTGGGTGTAGAGGAGCTGCCTGAGCCCCACCTACTGCCATACTGTGCTCTGTTAAACTCCTGTGCTCAGAGTCTCCAGCTGCAGCTGCAGGCCCCCAGTGGGAACACAGTTCCAGCTCGGGGTGGCCTTCCTATCACCCAGCTCTTCAGAATCCTCAATCCTAACAAGGTGAGCTTCAGGAGTCCCCCCAAGACAAGACCCAGGGATAGGAGAAGTCATGGGTGCTAACCCTGGTCCCCGCTCTCCTATTCCTAGGCCCCCCTGCGGCTAAAGCTGCGCCTCACCTACAACCACTTTCACCAGTCAGTGCAGGAGATCTTTGAGGTGAACAACTTGCCTGTGGAATCGTGGCAGTAACTGTCTCCATCACAGCCTGAAATTCTCCTGTGTCCCAAACCCCAGGGGGCCCCAGCCGCTTGAAACCTACACCTGAGGGCTACCAGCAGGTGGCACTCTGGCTTTGCACTGCAAAAACTGGGGACCAGCCCCCTTCTCCCACAAATAAAGCCCAATAAAGCCTGAGAGGGGAGGAAAGCCATATTTGGGTATATTTGAAGTGGAAAATGTGTATGAATAACAGCAAGGGAAAAGCATTCTTACATAAGAGGTATGCATCTTCCCCTGAACCTTGAGAACCTGTCTCAACACAGGGGCGGGGATGGGGCGGCTGCTGGTTCTTTCTAACCCTCTTCAGGTCAGGGAACAAATTTGCCCCAAACTTCTACAGGTGGCACTCTACCCTCTGGGCCAGAGCTGGGCACAGTGGCAAAATCAGATTAGAATTTCTAGAGTTCTAACTGGGATTCCCAACCATTTCCTCAACTTGCTTCTATTTCCCACACCCCAAGGCAGGGAAATCCCTGCTGCCTCCCCTCATCGTCTAACTCAGCTGTAAGGCGGTTTAGGAGCTGCTGGCAGAATCAATGGCATCGACCAAGGGAGGGGGGTGGCAAGGGATTTTCCTGTGCTTAACTACTGATCACGGCTAAGTGGAAATCCTATAAACACGAGCGGAAATCAATGGAGGCTGCTTAGCGGCCAGGGGAGAGGGGCGGCCCACAGATTGCATCTGACGGATGAGGGAAGAAGCAGCAGCCAGGGAGGGCTCAAGGAAGAGTAGCTTAGAGTAGGGGGAAGAAACAGGCAGAGCTAGAGAGAGAGGAGTCACTGTCAGAAGGGACGCTGAGGGGAGAGGCACAGTGGGCCAGGAGTGGACTCCATTAGACCCAGAGTTCCCTTCCCATTCTAGGAAGTGACACCCCTAGCCTAGGCAGTTATCAGGATCTTCAGTCCCCTGTGGCCTCTGCTTGGAGCTGTTCACTTCTAGCAGGCGCTGATAGTCTTGAGGCCGGAAACGCTGTAGGTACACGATCAGCTTGGCTGGTGCTGTCTCCTGTGCAGGCACACCTACAGGTAAAAGGACAACGAGGAGAGAAATGGACAGAGCCACAAGCACTTTGACTCTGCTCCCTGGCCACCTAGCCAGGACCCATGGATGTTTCCAAAGCCACACTGGGGTTCTGAATGTCATCCACCCAGCTTCTATAACACACTAGTCCACTCCTTGCCTGCTTGTGGAACTGGGACCTAAAAGAGCAACTTCAGGCAAGAGTGGGACTAGAAGCCACACTTGAGCCTCTCCTCCAGCAAGGAGAAATGGCGAAGAGGCACCCAGGCACCAAGAAGACGAAGGATACCTCAACATCAGCTCATTTCAGTTATTACCCTGTCCCACAATCAAGATTAAAGCCCATCACAGGGCACAGGGGCTGACGTCTGTAATCCCAGCACTTTGGGAGGCCGAGACGGGCAGATCACGAGGTCAGGAGATAGAGACCATCCTGGCTAATGTGATGAAACCCCGTCTCTACTAAAAATACAAAAACTTAGCCAGGCGTGTTGGTGAGCACGTGTAGTCCCAGCTACTCGGGAGGCTGAGGCAGGAGAATGGCGTGAACCAGGGAGGAGGAGCTTGCAGTGAACTGAGATCGCACCACTGCACTCCAGCCTGGGGGACAGAGCTAGGCTCTGTCTCAAAGAAAAAAAAAAAAAAGATTAAAGCCCATCTAGACCAGGCCAAAGCTCATAAGCGTAGTAATGAAGCACATGCAGAGATGTACAAATAGAAACCAAGAGCTATAGAAAGAAGAGGAGGGAAGCTATAGCCATGGGGTGGGATTCACATAGAGTTCTCACCTCTACATCGTAAGGTGAGAATGGAATTGCCTATTGCTGGTGTCTGTTGTCAGTGCCTGACAGTGTGCTAGGCACGTAGCAAGGAACTCAGTGTATGTTTGCTGAGGGGGCTCAAACAGCACTGCAGGGCTGTAAGGCCCCATGGGGTGCAAAATTCCACACTAGTGTGAATGAACTGTGTACAAGGGAATTATGCTTGGGAACAAATCTACCAAATCATGCCCCACTGTCTCACATAACTATAATGTTATTGCCCTTTATGAAAAGCTGAAAGGACAAATTAAAAGGATCTAGGTAACTGTAAAACAAAAGGACAGAAGATTGGTTGGACTCTTGGTGTAGTGGGCAGTGCATCAGTCTCATGATCGGAAGATCCTGAGTCTGAGCCTGCCAGAGGGCAGCTTTTGTAAAAAGGCTTTTTACTCCTCCTTGTGGAGGAGTGGTGACTGAAGAAGAAAAAAAAAAGATTGGGGGAAGGAAGAGTCAAAGCAGGGAACTGAGAAATGAAACTGAAGGAGATCTGGCTATAGGTATGAGAACTAAATGAGACAGGTTGGCTGGAATTAGACACATGGAAGGACTAAATCCAAATTAGCTACTGTTAAAGAGAAAATGAGATTTCACAGAACTGTAAGCAAACTTAGAAAATTGCTAAAACCATTCCCATTACAAAAATAATCCAGGCCAGGCGCAGAGGCTCACACCTGTAATCCCAGCACTTTGGAAGGCTGAGGCAGGCAAATTGCTTAAGGAGTTCCAGGCCAGCCTGGGCAATATGACAAAACCTCATCTCTATTTAAAAAAAATTTTTTTAATCCAGAGGCCCTCCCCCACTACATGGTCCAGTGGGTGCCTCCAAAAGAGAGAAGTGGGGAGCAGGAAAAGCACAAAAGGGCCTGTCTCTCTCACCAAGCATGCTGCTGAGCCTGTGGATCTTCTCTAGGGCAGCTGGTACTTCAGCCTCCTCATGCACCAGGGCCTCTACCTCACCCACAGCATAGCCAAAGTCGGCTGTATCCAAGTCCACCCTGAGCTGTGACTCCTCTTCATCAGTTCCCAAGAGTACCAGTTTCCAGGCACTCCGCTTAGTCACAAAACTAGCTACTTCCTGCAGCCCCAATGGGCCCAGGACAGCAGCCACATCTCCAGCCCCCAGGCCGTCAGCCCCCAGCACCTTACAGAGCTGGGCCACAATTGTAGGTTCCGCTGTGAGTTCCTTATACTCCGTGTGGTGTCCTAAGACACCTGCTGCTCCAGGACATTTGAGCTCCCATCCACTATCCTCTCGTCGTCGCAGCCAGTGGTCAGCCTGCATGAGGCTCAGCTCAGGGGTGTCATAGTAGGTGTCTCGGAAGGTGACCCGGTGCTCCAGGGTGCCCCCCAACTCCTGCAGCCGCTCCTCTGTGCCAGGCCCTGGAAGGAACTTTCGCTCCACCTCTATCAAGCCCTGGGCCATGCTACCTGCAATTGGTTGAACAAACGTTTGCTGAGTTCCCAAGGATGCAAAGCCTCATGCTCAGCTCCTGGGGCGTCAACTCAGTACAGACCCCCTCCCTGGAAGAACTTATGAGGGGCACACTGTGTCGCAATAGTCTCTAGGGCTACTGCCCTTTTCCCTCTACCTCGGTGACATTAAGGCCCCGTCGGTCGTATTTTAACATTCTGACAGTGACAGGTCTCCAGTAAAATCCCTTCCACTGCTGCTGATGTCCTCAATCCAAAGAGCCCCCTAGAAAGCAGGCTGGGTAGCGGGTATCCTTTCAATGCCCCCCTCTCTACACCGTCGCACCCCAGGAGGCTAGTGGCTCACGACCCGGGATGACCTGCCCTTTCCTGCTACACTACTGGCCAGCGGAACCTCAGGTCTCACCTCAAAGCCCGAGAGTCTCCTCGCGGGACCCAGAGACGGGGAAGGGAGCCCATGCCATACACCCGCGAGGAATGCCGGGAGCAGTTCCTGATCCCTGACCTCGTCCCGACCCTCCGCGGGCCCGGCAGGTCCCGGCACCAGCGGCCATATTAGGTCCGTTGTGGCGGTGCCGAGAGCAGGCCAGGGCTCGAGAGACACGCTATGTAATGGGAGGCCGCGACCCCCGCGGTGGCCAGGGGAGCCAGGCCGCCCCCTGGCGCTCTGCTCCTCATTGTCTGCCCCGCACGGCTCCCGGGGGTTGGTACAGGTCTCAGACCAGAGGCTGAGCCAGGCACCGCGGGGCGCGGATGCATGATGGGAGATGTAGTTCCAAAGGGAGACTTTGCCCTCTCGCCCCGTCCGTCGCTATGGTGACAGGAAAGCTGTAATTGGTGCTTGCGGTACTCTGCCTAAAGCTGAACTGGGGCTACAGGGCGGAGGGGAGAGTTGAGTGCAAGGAGCTCAAGCCCCAGTCCCATCTCCAACACCCACCCGCCCCACCCCCAACGCAGGCAGATGGGCCTGGAATACAAGCCATTCACAGATATCTGCTATAGCAGCCAGTTAAGTGCAGGCCAGTGGCAATGGTGGCGGGTGGCGGGTGGCGGGTGGCGGGGGTTTGGGGGAGGGAAGGGAGCAGGGGGCAGCGCGTAATAAAGTCCAGTTTAGCTACTCTGGCGTTTTAGAGGAGATCTAATACCTCCTGGCATGAACGTTCAGGGTAGGAGTGGGTGAGAAACTTTCTGTCAGAGAATAAAGTGATATTTGGCCAGGAACTAAAGATATGATGGAATTTCAACAGTTGGAGACCTGGATGTAGCCAGGATTAGCCTAAGCAAAGGCCCAGAAACTGGAGAGCACCTGGGTGGTATGTAAGTAGAAGACGAGGCTAGAAATGCAGTTGAAGAAAAAGCCTTGAGTGCTAGACTGAGGAGTTTGTGTCAGTTTCCAGAGGTCCCTAAGCAGTTTTTGTCAGGTGTGGAACTACTTATGTTCATTTAGAATACAGAAAGGCCGGTGCAGTTGCTCACACCTGCAATCCCAGCACTTTGGGAAGCCGAGGCCGGTGAATCACCTGAGGTAAGGAGTTCGAGACCAGCCTGGCCAACATGGAGAAACCCCCGTCTCTACTAGAAATGCAAAAATGAGCCAGGCATGGTGGCGCATGCCTGTGTTCCCAGCTACTCCAGAGGCTGAGGCATGAGAATTGCTTGAACCAGGGAGGCAGAGGTTGCAGTGAGCTGAGATGGCGCCACTGCACTCCAGCCTGGGCGACAGAATGAGACTCCATCTCTCCCCCAAAAAATAAAATTCAGGAAAACATGGGGTTGACCCTTTGAATGCTTTGGGAGACAAAATATTAATAGAGATGATTCCTTCTTACTCCCTCTGAGGATTATGGTTATCTGGAGACTCTAATTATATGTCTGACCTTCCATGTGAGGAAGCTCCCTGAGGAACTGTGGCTCTTAACTCCTGGACTCCTTCCTATGATGGGTGAGAAGTGCCATGTTCTCAACACCTGCCCTCTTTGGGGTTTTTGGAAACACATGACCAGTGAGAGGTATTATAAGGAGAAGGACACTGGTTTAAAGACATGGCATTTTGGCCAAGTGCGTTGGCTCACACCTGTAATCCTACCGCTTTGGGAGGTCGAGGCAGGAGGATCACTTGAGGCCAGGAGTTTGAGACCAGCCTGGGCAACATAGCAAGACCCTGTTTCTAAAAAAAAAAAAAAATTTTTTTTTTTAGTTAGCTGTGTGTGGTAGCGCATGCCTGTGGTCCCAGCTGCTCAGGAGGTTGAAGCAGGGGGATAGCTTGAGCCCAGGAGGTCAAGGGCAGTGAGCTATGATCCTGCTACTGCCTGTACTCGGCAACAGAGCAAGACCCTGTGTAAAAATAAATAAACAAATGGCATCTTGAACTTGGGATAGCTTGGGTGAACCCCTGGCCCCACTCCATGTTAAGCACCATTGGTTAGGGAGGGAAGCAACCCCAGCTCCTAGGGCCTGCTTTTCATCCATCTTTTGCTTTCCAGTTTTGCTAACCTGGGATGAAGACCTAATTTTTCCTTGTGTTATAAGGTCCAATCCAGTGGGGTAAAAGCTGCAGCTTATTTGAACAGAAAGATCAGTTTCCGGAGCCAGACCTGGGGTTGACTCCCAGCTTCACTTTCTAGATGTTTGGCCATCGGCAAGCTACTCCACTTCCCTAAGCATCTGCTTTTTCTTTTTTTTTTTTTTTTGAGACTGAGTCTCACTCTGGCATCTCAGCTCACTGCAACCTCTGCCTCCCAGGTTCAAGTGATTCTCCTGCCTCAGCCTCCTGAGTAGTTGGGACTACAGGCACATGCCACCACACCTGCCTAATTTTTGTTTTTTATTTGTTTGTTTTTGTTTTTGAGATGGAGTTTCACTCTTATTGCCCAGGCTGGAGTGCAATGGTGTGATCTTGGTTCACCGCAACCTCTGCCTCCCGGGTTCAAGGAATTATTCTATGTCAGCCTCCCAAATAGCTGGGATTACAGGTGCATGCCACCATGCCCAGATAATTTTGTATTTTTAGTAGAGACAGGGTTTCTCCATGTTGGTCAGGCTGGTCTTGAACTCCTGACCTCAGGTGATCCACCCGCCTTGGCCTCCCAAAGTGCTGGGATTACAGGCGTGAGCCACCACACCCAGCCAGCCTCTGCTTTTTCGTTGAGAAAATGTGGTCTGCCCCACAGTTACCTATGAGGATTCAGTCATAAACTGTTACATAGTATAAACTCAAAATGTTCATTTCTTTCTCATTTTTGTCATGTGAACTTCAGGGTTTTGTTGTGTTGTTTAAGAGAAGTAGGCTATAGCAGTTAGTGTGGGCTCTGGACCCAGACCATGGAGGTTTTTGAATCCTGGTGCTGTCACTTACTTATTGGCCATTGGACGTTGGGCCTGTTAATTCACTTATTTGTGCCTTAGTTTCCTCAACTGTAAAATGGGACTATAATAGTATCTACCTCATGGGATTGAGAGGACTAGACAATATATGTAAAAGTGCTTGAAACTGTCCCTGTGCATTCAAGAAATCTTAGAAATTATTGTTATTAGAATACGGGAGCGGCCGGGCGAGGTGGCTTACGCCTATAATCCCAGCACTTTGGGAGGCTGAGGCTGGTGGATCACCTGAGGTCAGGAGTTCCAGACCAGCCTGGCTAAGATGGTGAAACCCCCATCTCTACTAAAAATACAAAATTAGCAGGGCATGGTGACGGGCACCTATATAATCCCAGCTACTTGGGAGGCTGAGGCAGGAGAATCACTTGAACCTGGGAGGCGAAGGTTGCAGTGAGCTGGGATCATGCCACTGCACTGCAGCCTGGGCGACAGAGTGACTCTGTCTCAAAAAACAACAACAAAAAACGGGCCGGACGCAGCGGTGGCTCACACCTGTAATCCCAGCACTTTGGGAGGCCGTGGCAGGTGGATCACAAGGTCAGGAGTTGGAGACCAGCCTGACCAACATGGTGAAACCCCGTCTCTACTAAAAATACAAAAATTAGCTGGGTGTGGTGGTGCTTGCCTGTAATCCCAGCTACTTAGGAGGCTGAGGCAGGAGAATCGCTTGAACCCAGTGGTGGAGGTTGCAGTGAGCCGAGATCGCGCCACTGCACTCCAACCTGGGCGACTGAGCGAGACTCCATCTCAACAACAACAAAAAAATAAAAAATAAAAAAAATTGCAGGAACACTTAATGAGCTGATAAACTGAAGATGAGGAGGAGGAGCCCGAACCTCCCACTACCCAGCTCAGGGGACTATGTAACCGCGTGGAGGAGGCAGAAGCTCTCAGAGACTAAAAAGTAATTGCTGCGGTAGAAAAGGTTCTAGTACCCAATAGGAGAGGGGGGGAATAATAAGGCAGGAAGAAGGGAATGAAAAAAAGGAGGCCTTGGGCGGCTCAGGGTTTGTTCTGTAGCTGATTTAAAACAAAACAACAAAACACATGTATGGTTTCTGCAGACCACAGGATGAAGAAGAGAGGAGACGGAAAAGAGTTTAAAGGGGCCTGCCCTCTTTGCAAGCACCGGCTTGAACTTGGAGCCAGAGTCGAGGAGGCGACCTGGTGGGCTGGCCGGCCTGCCCTCGGGCCCTGGGTCCCGCGAGGCGGGCGGACGCGAACAGACTACAACTCCCGGCATGCGCCGCGGCGGGCGGGTCGCTGCACCTGCTCAGTGGGGCCGCCCCGGGCGCCTGGGTATTGATTATTCCATTGTGTGGGACGCCTCGACTCCAGCCAGTGAATGAGGCGGAGGAGTGAGGGCGAGAAGGAGGAGGAGGGCGAGGAGGAGGAGGAGGAGGAGGAGGAGGAGGAGGAGGAGGAGGCAGGGAGCGAGCGAGTGCCCAGGGTGAATCAATGGAAACCCCCTCACGAAGCCGGGGAAACACTTCAGCCGCAGCCAAATAGCATTGATTATTTTCCTTCACTTCCCTCACCGCCGTGAATTTATTTATTTATTTTTTCCATCTCCGTCCCCGACGCCCCGGAGCGAGCGCTGGAGGGAGGGAGGAGGAGGGGAAAAAAGAGGAATCAACACATCGGAGAAGTCCCTTCCAAGAGCCGCCCCCTCCCCTCCCCGCCTCGCGCTGCTCGGCGGCCGCGGTTCGACTCCCGTCCCTGCTTCCAGCTGAGGTGTAAGTGCATCGATTTCCGATGCTGCTGGGTTGGTTTTTTTCTCCTCTCCCTCTCTCTCTTCTTCCCTTCCTTGCTCTTTGGAAGCTCGAGACGGGAGAGGAGGCGCTCGGAGACTGCCGCTGGAGGGGACGGAGAGGGACGAGAAGGGGCTGGGGGAGGGGACAAGGACGGACGGACAGACAGACCGAGAGCCCAGGGAGAAAGCAGACAGGGGTGTGGGAGGAAGAGGGCGTGCGCGGGGACGGGGGTAGAGAGAGATGCGGGGGTGGAGGGAGAAACGGGAACGGGAAAGGCAGAGGCCCGCCGGACAGACGGAGGGTATGGAAAGCCTAGACGGACCGCGCTGAGCTGTGCAGGGAGCGGGGGTCCCGGAGGGAAGGGGAGGCCCGGTGAGTGTGAGGGCTCAGAGCTGTCAGCCTGGAGGGGCCTGGGTCTCGGCGGCCCCCCGCCGGCTGTGGGACGGGAGAACAGCGGCCGGCGGGCTGATGGATGGGCTAGCGCGCTGGGGCGTGGAGTGGGAGGGGACGTGGATACCCTCAATCTTCGTTCGTTTTTGGCTGAAGTTGGGCTTTCCATTCCTTTTTTTGAAAGGGTTGAGTAGGTGAGGGGAGGCCACATGCCCATTCAAGGTGAAGCGTGTCTGTCCTGCACGCCCATCCCATCACCCCCATCCCCTCTTGTCTGCCCCTCTGAGCAGCCCTATCATTTTCAAGCACAAGACCACGCTTCTCGCTGCGCCTGTAGCCCCGCTGATCTCTGTCCATGTGTCCCTGACTTTTGGTTTTGCCATTCATCTCGTCTCTCCCATCCCATCCATCTCTGGGTCTGTATGTCACTGCCTTCACTTGTGACCCTTCCCATCCCAGTGATCCTCTCCTTGTGTGTCTCTGTCACTATGTGTCATGCCTTGGCTGCCTGTTCTGTCGGTCTAGAACTCCATGCCCTCTCCTTCAGAGTCTGTCTGGATATCTCTGGCCTTTTCAAGCTACTTTGGAATTTGCTTATCAGTCATGATTGTGGTGGTCACAGTCAGGGCCTGGAGGAGTGGGATGATGGAGCAAATCTGTCTCCACCAAAGCCTCTAGTGCCTTCAGCATGGCCAGGACAGCCTCCTCTTCCACCTTCACCAGGGAAGCTTTGGAACTTCCTAGCATTGTTGACTGTCCCCTTTGCCATGTGCCTGTCTCCCTCATCAGAACCTCACCTTCTGGTCTCATGCGTGTCATCTGCCTTCCCAGGAGCTTCCCACCACAAAACCTCTTCCCTGCTGACTTAATTTTCCTCCCTTCCCCCACTTTATCATTGTATATTTTTTTATTTCCCCATTTTGCTTCACCTCTTTTTTCCATCTGTTTCCCACCAGCTCTCTTATGAGTTTCCACCTTTGTTCCCATAATCTGCCCTCTTCCTACCTTTTCTTCTTGATCATCCTAAGTTTCTTTTATCCCTTTTCCTCTTATCCAGCATTTTAACCCCAGCAGCAGAATGTACCAGCAAGCAAGGGGCTGGGAGAGGTGTGGGGTATGGTTTGTGAAGGCACATAAACAGGCCAAGAAATAATTTAATGGGCTTCCAGGGGCATATAACCCCTTCATCAATCAGTGCCATTATAGTTAACTGTCAACTTTGATTTTGTAAGAGGACATTCCCTAGGACTCTAAGCTCCACCCTGCCTGGTTGCCCCCCATCCTTCAGTTCATTCTAAATATCAGTTGCTTTTTCTTCACTTTTTAGTTCATCTTCTTCCTAGGCCCCTGCTAGTATCATATTTAGATCCAGCACCATCTTTTTTATGAGGCAATGTTTATTAGTGTGATAAAAGCTATCGTATGTAAGGAGCCAGGTTCATTCAGCCTGAAGAACAGTAAGGGTGGATAAAGGATCTGGAGAGTTTACCTTGGTTTTTAGCCCATCATTGTTTTTCCAAACCTCAGGAGCTTGGAAAGGTAAAAGGAGCAGGTAGACATGGGCAGAAGATGGACGATTTCAGAGGTTAACAGAATTAAAGAAAGGAAGGGGTGGTCAGTGCAATAAACACACGGGGTAGAGAAATGTATGACGTGAGGGATATGCAAAGGAAGAGAGGAAAATCTATGCGGACTGGGGGGCACGGGAGGAATGAAGAGGTGATTAAGAAATTGAAAGAATGAAACAAAACGTGTTGATAGCAATACAGAAGGTAAAAGGAAGAGAAATGATAGAATATTCCTAAAGTGGAGGTCAACAGAAAAAGCACTATTAAATTAATACAATAGTAAAGAGGGGGAAGGAAGGAATTGCCGAACAAGATGAGATGGGAAAAGAGTATGGTACAAAGAAGGTAAATGGATGGCAAACGAAGGAGTGCTGAGGCAGATCAGAGCTGCACAGAGCTTGGTAGGGGGAAAAGAGAGGATGAGGTATCAAAGGAAACAAATGCCTCTGGTGTGAGGAGGACACAGCGTGACTGATGCAAAGAAAGCGAGAGCACTGCGGGGGGGCAGGGGAGGTTGGAAAAAAAAGCATAGCAGAAATAGCAGGAATACCATTGGGCGAAGCATCAGAAGAGAGAAATGCCCAAGAGAGGGAGAGAAAGCAGAAATATATGGGGAAGAGAGAGAACCTTACGAGCATTCATTTCATTGGCCTAATCACTCACTACCCCCACCAAAGGCCTTTGTACTTCATTCCCAAGCCAGAACACAAGCAAAGAAATGAAAAAGTAGAATTCCCATAAACTTCAGCTGAGAGGAACTTGAATCTTCCCAGCCCCTGAGAACTAAAGACCTCAAGCCTCTGATGTCATAAATTGCTGGTATTGCCTTGGCAACCTGACACGGTTCCTCCCTCCATGATGTCAGAGGTAGCTGGTGTTACCTTGAGACCCATACAGGAATAACTTGCTGCTTTGCCAGGGTGCTGTATCACCTATGGGGCCAGGGCCTGGGTCGAATTGGTAGTATTTCTGACTCTGGTAGCTTGACCTTGTCTCCCTGGAGCTCTTCTTAGCTCAGAACAACAGTTGTCACAAATAACTCTTGTTTGTGAGTGCCTGAGGTTTACTAGAGCCTGACAGTAGCAAGAGGAAGGAACCTAAGATAGGGCATTGAGATCGGGATGGTTGGATCAAAAGTCAGGCAGAGACAGAAGAGGAGGACTAGAAATGGTAGTTACAGAATGTGAAAGGAGAAGGGCTTTGTGAGCTGGGAGAGTTGTTGAAAGTGTAATGGCTTTGGGTTTAGGAATGGAGACTAAAGCTGGAATGCAGAGGAAGGGATCAGGGCTGTGTGAGTGTAAACTTATTCAGGGATTGAGAAAAGGGAAGAGTTGTGAAATGCCAGAGGGCACAGTGGAATTTGGCTGTACAGGAAGGGTAAAATGGGACAGAGTCCCCTAGTCTGAGAGACTTAGGTCTGGTGAGAGACTCAGGGTTAGTCACATGGCCATCTGAGGAGTGGCTACATCTGTCTAGTTTCCAGTTGTTTTCCAGCACCTAGCACAGTGTCTGTCACACAGAAAAGGCTTAATAAATATCTGTTGATCAAACATTGAATTAGTAGGGAGAGGCTGGGGGAAAGAGCTGCCCACCTAATTTTCACCCACTCTCCCCATCTAAGTCTACATTAACGGGCAAACTGGGAAATCAGAAACCCGAGGGAATGGCTAGAGGGTAGTTAACCAGTGACAGTGAGATCTGAGGCAGACAGGAAAGACTGGGTTAGGGTCACACTTGGAGGCAGCCAGGGGAACTCTCAGGGCTGATATGCCGAGTCTTTGTAGTGATAATTGGAGGAAAACCTAAATGAACAGTCCTAGGAGCCCAAGAGGAAGATGTAGAGGAGGGAAGAGAAAGGAGGCGGTTTCCAGAAAAGGTTGAGAGTTGTTTCCAAAGAGAGAGTTGGCAAATGTGAATTAAAAGTAGCATCCCAACCCGATTCCCAATCATGAAACTACAACTGAATTGTTCATAACCATATATATACAATGACCGCAAATAAGGAGTTCATAAATCAATACCAGACCCATTCTAAACACCTATCCCAACCCAGATAATTATTAATACAAGGAAGGCAGCACTGGCCATGTGGGCCAAAAGGCCAAAGGAGGGAGAAGTTACTGCTGCCCAGATCTTGATGTAAAGAACCCTGTGACAGATGGCCTTGATGTCTGACTCTCCATTGTTGAAAGACTCCAGAGGTATCTAGAAGAGGGGGAGGCAAGAGATGTAGAGCTCACAACTCTCAGAGCGAAATCTGCAGAAAGCAGAGGTCTAAATACACAGAAGCTATAGAAAACAAAGATGCACCCAACCAGGAATCACGAGGTGAAGGGCCAAAAAGCCCCTGAATGGGTTGAGAAATCTACGAAAGAAGACAGGGGAGAGAGCTGGGAGTGCTGGAGGACAGTCTGGCTATAATAAGAAAAGGCCAGGGCAGCTAGAGAAGGGGCTGGTGGGCAGGGGGCCTGAAGGAAGGACAGTGGTGGCTGTTGCACTGTCAGCCGCCGCTACGGAGTTGGGCAGCTCATATTTTGCAGCAGGCGACAGGCTGTCGACACAGCGGTCCTTTACCTCACCGTTAGAAACTCATTTCATTGATTTTTCCATCTTTCTTCTTGAGCTTCTCACACTAAGCTCAGTCATCCCACCACCCACTTTCCCAGAGCCCCTTGCCTCTCTGGGGAAAGTCCCAGGGAACTGCCTGCCCATCCCTCCTCCCCAGGCTGGCAAGGCAGGGGTGAAAGATTTAGAAGTAACTTCCAGCCCCATAGGGTAATCCCATGAGCTCTCAGTGGCTTCCTCATGTAGGAACGAGTCCAGACACCAGGGCCCCCATGTGCAGTTGTTAAGGGGTGACAGGGCTGAGGTCCACCCACAGTCCTGTCACCAAGCTGTACCACTGGCATGAGGGCTGCATACACCTGGAGGAAGATATCTTTTAATAATTTCTACTGAGACAGCTCAGCACCCCTCAGCATTTTTTACCCCCAAAGTCTAATGAGAGAATAGGAGCCCTCTTTCTGTGTTTGGCAGGAACACAGGATTACATCAAAGCTAAAGTTCAGGCCTTGCAATTCCCAGCAGGGCCATCAACTGGGATGTCGCATGCACAGAGGCCTGTGCAATCAGAAAGACATGAACGTTCCAGGGTGTGCAAGACCCCTCTGCAGAGAGGTTTATGCATGGAGAGTCTGATCCTATGGAGCATGTTGATGTACAAAGTCAGTGGGGCAGAATGGGTGTGGGCAGGAATTTAACTTCATGTATGCACATTTCCCTAGTGCCTTCTTCAGTCATAGCTAACTACCCTGGACCTCTCCCTTTGGGGCTGGGCTTGGGCTAGAGGTCAAGAGTCAATTACCAGTCATTTGGCTTCTCAGTGAAGGAGGACAGAGGGTGGGCCAGAAGTGTTAGATTGTGTTTCCCCGAGGACCTGATGGGGTAAACGCCATTTCCATCCTCAGATTTTTCATTCCTTGTTTTGTGATGCCCTTTCCTTCCCTTAGTCTCAAGCCTCTGTCTTCTTTATTCATGGGCCATGGGCATGGGTCTAGATTTTTCTGCTCCTCTTTACTTGTGGGCCTCTTGCCTCCACACAGTTGTCTGCATTTCCCCCCAGCCATCTCTGTGTTCTGTATCATTGGTCTGCTTGGGCCACAGATGCCCTTCTTCTTCTCATCTCCAGCTTCTTCAGGCTAAGTGGTTTCCACAAACCTACAGATAAATCCTGCTGCTTTAAGGAAAGAAGTGTGCTTGAAATTAGGAAGAGAGAAGGCCAGGAAAGGATAGGAAAGAGGTTCAGGAAAGATTAGGCAGGGAGAAGTTGGGAGAGAGTATGACAGAGATAGGAGTCAAAGGTGAAAAACCCATGACTTGGAGATGGGAGACAGCACAGAGAGATGGCCACAATTTAAATGAGAAAGGGAGGAGTGCGGTAGGCTGTGAGGACTAAGAAATTGGAGAGAAAACAGGAAGCCTGACCCCTCCGCAGGGAAATGAAGACAGCTGAGCAGGGCGGACGAGTGGTTGTGTAAGAAGTAGGGCTGAAAAGCCAGGCCGTGGTCTCAGCCTGCATGTGTCAGTCCTGAGTTCAAGCCGTGCTGGCTTTGACCCTTATGGGAGGAACTGAAGTGGCAAATTAACGATGATAATGAAGTCACTGCTCCTTGTTTGTCTTTGCTGGTTTCCCCTTGAGATTCGTCCTTTGGCCAGACAGGGCAATGTGGGGGAGGGGAGGGACTGGAGCCGTGAAGGGCGGGGGAGAGGGAAGGAAAAGAGAATGGAGAAATGGCAATGTGGAGGACAAATCGACTAGGGGAGAAAAAAGGGGGGGGTGATGAGTGAAGAGAAGAGGAGCCCAGGAATCGAAGAGAGGAGTAGGGAAGGGAGACATGAAAAGAGAACGAAAGAGGAGAGGGGTGCAGAAAAACGGCCAGGGAAAAGAACAATGGGGGACAGGAAAGGGAAACGTGGTAGGAGGAGCAGGAAAAAAAGGTGGGAGAAGGAAAAGTGGAATGGAGAAATGGCGAGCCGGAGGGAAAGAACGTGGCCAGGACTGCAAAAGCTGCAGCTGGCAGGGCCAGTGGGCGGGGCCTCATCTCCATCTCTAATGGCTGTGAAATGAGGTTAGCTCCATTAGAGGCAGTGAGAGTGTAACGAGATCACACTCATTAGGGTTGGGCCATCCCAGTAATTACCACCACCCGAAACACGCCCGCGCCAGCCGGGCCAAGCACAGACGGGCTCACAGCAACACACTGAACAGGACACCCTGCTACTGAATGGGAAGCACAGGGCCCACACACAGGTACATGGAGGGCCTGGGAAAATCCAGCCAGGGAGAACAAGTACTTTCACCAACCCCAAAGAAGTACTGGGACAGGGCTACAGTCAGGTTACTAGCTGCCCCACATACAATCAAAAAACAACAAACATATACATACCCCAACACAGGAAATAAGGCATATGGATGAATACTTATCATTTCCATTTATTGATTACACCCAAAGTACCAGCCTCAATGATGATCCTCTCAATGGACGTTTAACTCCATGAGGTACTGTTCCCCATTCCCTTTTTTTTCTTTCTGTTTTTGCTTTGTTTTGTTTTGTTTGTTTTTAGACAGGGTCTCACTCTGTCATCCAGGCTGGAGTGCAGTGGTGCGATCTCAGCTCACTGCAACCTCTGCCTCCCGGGTTCAAGCGAGTAGCTGGGACTACAGGTTTGCCTCAGCCTCCTGCCTCAGCCTCCTGAGTAGCTGGGATTACAAGTGGGTGCCACCACGGCCGGCTCATTTTTTTGTATTTTTAGTAGAGACAGGGTTTTACCATGTTGGCCAGGCTGGTCTCAAACTCCTGACCTCAAGTGATCCACCCACCTCAGCCTCTCAAAGTGCTGGAATTATAGGTGTGTGCCCACCCTGCCTCATTCTCTATATGAAGAGACTGAATTGAGACTTTAAGCAACTTACCTGAGGTCATTTACATATTAAGGAACAGAACTAGAATTTGATTCCAGGTCTCTCTGACTTTAAAGGCTGTTGTTGTTTTCTTGTTTTTTGAGACTGCTTGTCTGATGAAGTTCATATGCTAATATGGATACACATGTGTAGACCTTCAACTTTAAGAGATGTTGTCACAAATGGGTACACATATCATTCAAATAACACTACCTGCCATTATCTATCCCTCCCTCCTGTTCCCACTCCCTCCTCCCACTCCTTCCCTTCCTTCACACAAGGCATGGCCAGTGCGCCTGCATGGACTGCAGTGTGAATGACACACCCTGGAGTTACACAAAGCAGCAGTCCTGTTCTGGCGCACCTTTTTTTTTTTTTTTTTTTTTAGACAGAGTCTAGCTCTGCCACCCAGGCTGGAGTGCAGTGGCGCAATCTCGGCTCACTGCAACCTCCGCCTCCCAGGTTCACGCAATTCTCCTGCCTCAGCCTCCTGAGTACCTGGGATTACAGGTGCATGCCACCATGCCCGGCTAATTTTCATATTTTTAGTAGAGACGAAATTTCACCATGTTGATCAGGCTGGTCTCGAACCCCTGACCTCATGATCCACCCACTTCAGCCTCCCAAAGTGCTGGGATTACAAGCGTGAGCCACCTCACCCCGCCTGGCCCATCTTATACTAAGAAACAAACCAAATGGAAGACAGCCATCTAGCACCTTCAAGCTTAAAGAGGAATATGATAGCACATATGCTCAAGGTGACACACAAGAGTAATACAATCAGACTCAAAAGGCCTCATTCAAAATGCATACCAGCCAGAAGCTTACAAATTAACCCAAGAGCAGAGGCGCTGACGTCAGGCTACCTGAGTTCCAATCTCAACTCTACTTCTTTTTAAGCAGGAGATCTTAAAAATTACTTAACCTATATAAGTCAGTCTCCATGTTTGTAAACTAGGAATGAATAGCCGCATCTATTGCATCAGATTGTAGTGGAGGATTAGGTGATGTGATACTTGCCGAGGGCCTAGCACAGTGCCTGGCCCATGGCAAACATTTAAAGATGTTAGCTATTTACTATTATTATAATTAGTTTTTGTTGTTGTAATAGTATTTAAATGCAGTCATTACATCACACAGGTTCACAGAATAAAATAACCAGAAAGACTTATGTAAATAAGACTTACGTAAATACACGGTCACTTAGAATGTTTTCCTTCCAGTCGGGGCGGTGGCTCACGCCTGTAATCCCAGGCCAAGGTGGGCGGGCCAGGTGGTCAGGAGATAGAGACCATCCTAGACAACATGGTGAAACCCTGTCTCTAGCCGGGTGCGGTGGCTCACGCCTGTAATCCCAGCACTTTGGGAGGCCAAGGTGGGCGGATCACGAGGTCAGTAGATCGAGACCATCCTGGCTGACATGGTGAAACCCCGTCTATACTAAAAATAAAAAAAATCAGCCAGGTGTGGTGGCACGTGCCTGTAGTCCCAGCTACTCAGGAGGGCAAGACAAGAGAATTGCGTGAACCCGGGAGGCGGAGGTTGCAGTGAGCCAAGATCGTGCCACTGCATTCCGGCTTGGGTGACAGAGCGAGATTCAGTCTCAAAAAAAAGAAACCTTGTCTTTACTAAAATACAAAAAATTAGCTGGGCGTGGTGGTACACGCCTGTAATCCCAGCTACTTGGGAGGCTGAGGCAGGAGAATTGCTTGAATCCGGGAGGCAGAGATTGCTGTGAGCCAAGATCACACCACTGCACTCCAGCCTGGTGACAGAGACACCATCTCTAAAAAAAAAAAAGAATGTTTTTCTTCCAAGTTCTAGGAGACCAAATTCTTCAGCGGTCCCCATGCAAGGATCAGATAGGATCCTGATTGTGAATTTAAGGGCACAACTCCCTGTCCCTTCACTACTCAGTGCTCACACAGAAGAAGGGTTCCAAGCTGGTTTGTGGTTGTCTAAGCCTGGGGTATGTAGAAGATGACAACCACATCCAGCAGGATGTGAGTCTCTCCAGTGTACTATAAAATCACATAGATCTGTGCAGCAGAGCAGCTCCACACTGCTGTCCTAACACATCCAACACTTTCCAAGTCATCAAGGGAGATGCCTCCTCTCCTGGACACCCACCCCCACCAGTAGCAGACACTCTGCAGCACACCTCAGCAAATCCATGCAAATGTGAATGTGTGTGGTTTCAGTCTACCGCTTCCCTTCTCCTCCTGTCTGCTCCCTACCACCCACATCTTCTTCCTGAGCCTACCCTTTTCTCCTCACACCTCACCCAATTTACTCATGCCCACCTTAAGCATCTTGCAAAGTATAAGACACAGCCTCCTTGCCACCTCCCTCTCACTGGGGACAGGCCATCATCCCAATCTGGTGCCAGAGCTGGGAGGCCTGGAAAAGATTCAATATATGCAAATCAAGACCTAGCTTCATCTTCCTCTTCACTTCCTTACCTCTCCCTCTCTCCTTCCCTTCTTCCTCCCTCCTCTTCTCTGCCTTGGCAATCTTTCTTTGCCTTCTACAACACTCCTTTTCCTGCTTGTCTTATTCCCTGCCATACTCATTCTTTCTCTCTCTCTTTTGGACAAAACTTAATTTGCACAAAGTAAGCACTCCTTAAATATCTATAGAAAGGGAGGGGTCTAGGAGAGATAGGTAGAATTAAAAGGGAAGAATCAAAGTACTGTTTGTTTTCTTTTTAAATAGAGAAGGTAAGATTTAGAGATAGAATGATATTTTAAATGCAGGGATGACTTGGAAAGGATCTTTGGAATAAAGAAAAAAAGAAGACATGCAGGGAAAGGCCAGAATAGTTTTGATCTAGTTATTAGCTGCTTCTGTCCAAGTGTGAGCCTGGGCAAAATTTCTACTCTTTGCTCTGGAATAATGGGTATCTCTAGACCCAGCAATCAAGAGGGCTAAGTAAGAAGTGAACTCTATGGCTGAGTAGACTAGATTTAAATCCTGGCCAGGTGCAGTGGCTCATGCCTGTAATCCCAGCAGTTTGGGAGGCCAAGGCAGGCAGATCACCTGAGGTTGGGAGTTTGAGACCAGCCTGACCAACATGGAGAAACTCTGTCTCTACTAAAAATACAAAATTAGCTGGGCATGGTGGCACATGCCTATAGTCTCAGCTACTTGGGAGGCTGAGGCAGGAGAATCGCTTGAACCCGGGGGGTGGAGTTTGCAGTGAGCCAAGATCGAACAATTGCACTCCAGCCTGGGCAACAAGAGCGAAACTCCATCTCAAAAAAACGAACAACAACAAAAAAAATCCTGTCCACCTAAGATTCTGCCCTCAATTGAAAAGGGCAGAGATTAGAGGATGAGTCTTGGTCAAGAAAGGGGTGAACAGAGGCCGGGCGCAGTGGCTCACACCTGTAATACCAGCACTTTGGGAGGCCAAGGCAGGTGGATCACCTGAGGTCAGGAGTTCAAGACCAGCCTGGCCAACATGGTGAAACCCCGTCTCTACTAAAATACAAAAATTAGCCGGGCCTGGTGGCGTGCACCTGTAATCCCAGCTACTTGGGAGGCAGAGGCAGGGAGAATCACTTGAATCTGGGAGGCAGAGGTTGCAGTGAGCTGAGATCACACCACTGCACTCCAGCCTGGGTGACAGAGCGAGACTCTGTCTCAAAAAAAAGAGAAAAAAGAAAAAGAAAGGGGTGAACAAAAGGAAAGCTGTTAGCCTCTGTGCAAACACCATACTCCACTCTATGATGGGAGACAGCCAAGAGAGAAGGAAAAGAACTACCCTCATTGAACACCCAACAAATGCACTTTATACATTACCTATCTGATTTTCACAACTGAGTAAGGAAAATATCATTATTCCCATTTTCCCAGATAAGGAGACTAAGGCTCCATAAGTAACTTCTCAAAGTTGCACAGCTAGTGAGTGGTGGAGCAAGGATTGAACCTGGCTCTCTGTGCATGGATCCAAAGCCCATGTTCTTCCATTGCCCTAAAAAATAGAGCTCATCTAGTTATAGTTTATTTGCTGTTTACACCAAACAATCCCCCTTACTAGGGGTACACGCATCTCATCCTTCCTGTTTCTCTTCCCTTTCTCTCCATGGTCTCCTCCTCTTGTAATCAACAGGTTGAGACAAAAAGGGGAGGAAGGCGAGGACAGTGAGTATGGAAGAATGCAATGCCTTAGGCAATAATTTAAGAGAGAGGAATTAAAAAAAAAAAAAAAAAAAGGCCCTAAAATTGACTCTGAGTAAGGGAAAGTGGGTAGATTAAACAATTAGAAAAGTGAAAAGCAAAACTGTTAGGAAGGCCGGGCTCGGTGGCTCATGCCTGTAATCCCAGCAGTTTGGGAGGCCAACGCGGGCAGATTGTTTTAGCCCGGGAATCTAAGACCAGCCTGGGCAACATGGCGAAACCTTGTCTCCACAAAAAATACAAAAATTAGCTGGGCGTAGTGGCACATGCCTGTAGTCTCAGCTACTGGGAGGGAGGCTGAGGTGGGAGGATCACCTAAGCCCAGGAGGCAGAGTCTGCAGTGAGACAAGATGGTGACACTGCACTCCAGCCTGGGAGACCAAGCGAAATCCTGTCTCAAAAAATGAAAAACAACTGTTTGGAAGGCCCTGATGTGAATATCATTGTATGCAAACTTGATGGTGCCCTGATAGACTTCACTTCGAAAGCCTCTGCCATGGAGTTGGGTTTGGAGAAAAGGGAGGAGAGTTTTGTTTTTTGGAGGGTAGTTAGGAAGGAAAAAGCCAGTCAGGTCCCGTTAGTCCTGCCAGGTCCTTGGCGACATTCCCTCTGTAACCACTAGGGAGCAGTAGTGTTTCTTTTCTTCTCTTGGTCAGCAAGAGGTGGGAGGGGGCTGCCTTGGAGTCCTGGTCTTGCTGGAGGATGGGAGGAAGCACCCCTGGTCAGCTTTGCCTCCAGTTCTGCTGGCCAGCCTGAATCCACGACCTGGCTCCTCTTCAGTGAGGGGCAGATTCTCTCCTTTCTCAGACTTCAGTTTTTTGGTCCTTCCTTTGCCCATGCCCTTTGTCTCTTGTAATTCTCCAATCCTTAAGTCTCACTGTTTCCCCGATTTTGCTCGGTCAGGGCCTGCCTTTTCAGCTTTCCACCTGTGTTTCTGCAACTTTACATCTGAGCCTCTTATCTCTGTCTCATCACATTTCTCTCTCAGTAGCTTTCTGGGTCCTAATGTGTATCTTCCTACCTCCCATGGAAGAGTATTTGCAGCTCAGCAATTATGACTGTGTATATTTTTTTGTTTATAGGGCATTAACTCCCAGACTGAGCCTTGAAAGTAGCACTTCCAACCTTCCTTTCTCATCCTGAGAAGTAAATAGAGTCCTGGGTCTCGACGGAGGAAGAGGGCAATACCAAAAGGAAAAAATGTCTTCTATTTCTCCACACCTTTCTCTTCATCTTCACCTTCCTCCCCTCTTCAGCCTTGTGAGGAAATAGTGCATTAGGGGAGGAGGGTAGAATGAAGGGGCAGCAGGGAACTCTGGAGACTAAGGGACATTTTGGAGCTGCAAGATTCATCTCAGGGGATGACTACACCCTCAGAACTCTCCACCCTCCCATGGCTCCAGGCCTCCCTCCTCCCATCCCCCTCAGTGGCAGCAGCCTTGTAATTTAAAGCTCTCTCTGTCGCCTCTAATGTGATCCTCTCGTTTTATTGACTCTCTCTGCCGTCTGTGGCGCCCCTTCACATCAATCTCCTCTCTAATCACACCGCCGCCACTGCCTGGCTGTCTCCCCTAACCCCTCTCCTTCACAGAGGCCCCCAGCCCTTGCCTCTACCCAGGTCTTTCCTCGACTATCCCCAACCTCCACCCTACACCAGATCCACCCTCTTCCTTCTTCCTCTTGCCTCCTTCAGAGGCAGCAACATCAGGGCCTTTCAGCAGTCGCCTTGTCGCTTTACCCACACCTGAGATGTGTCCGCAGGGATAGAGGATGCCCTTAAGGAAAGCCAGGAACTAAAGGGAAGAATGGCGATGGGTCTGAGAATGAGCAAGAATCTTGGTCTTGGGGGTGGCAGGAGGGGGATGACTCTTAGGCCTGTCCATTTCTGCGCTGTCTCCAGTTCAAGGTAGAAAGGGCAAAGAAAAGGACATAGCAATTCAAAGAGGGAAGGAAGGAAAGATGGAGGAGTAAAAATGCAATGAGGGGAAAAAAAGTGAAAAAATAATTGCTGCAGCTAAAGGTTTGTAATAAATAGTGGGTGATGGGAGAAGCTCCAAGAAGGCGGAGGGGAAGTTGGGGTTGGGGGAGGATGTACTAAGGCAGAGATATATTTGCAATTGAAATTCTTTCCTAAAGAGGAGGAGGGTTAGGTTGGGAGGTGGGGAAGACATTTGCAATTTTAAATAGCTGCCAACCTACCCTCGGCCGATCAGAGTCTCACCTACAAGCTAGCCAAAAGCTAAGCTCCTTTGGTTTCTAGCTAGGAATCAGCTATGTCTTTTTCCATTTCTAGGAAATAGATGCTTTTGAGAGAGGATCTGGGAGTTACTGCAGGATTTGGGGCTTAGGTCTGCCTAGCCCTACTCTGAGCTGTGATCGAGCATGGTGAGTCAGGAGCCAGGAAGCAGCTGGTAGGCGTAGGAAGGGTGAACTCTAGCGCTTGGGCCAGCTGGGAGAGAGCACCCATCTGTGTGCAGCTCTTGGCAGCAGGGCCCAGGACAGGGCCTCTTGCCCAGAGTCAGTTATTCCCACCAGGTGGGGTAGTGGAAGGGCGGTGTGGCCCACCTGTGGGTGGCAATGGAATAACAGACCCTCACAAACCAGCACCCTTACCTCTCTCCCCCATGATGGATTCTGTAGGAGGAATACCTTTCTCCCTCAACTTGAGGGCTTCTGCTTTCTGGTTATCTAGAAATCAGCTCCCCTCAGTCCAATTCCTTCACTTCCCTTTTGGTTCTCCAACTCCCCTGACCTCCCCATCCCTTCCACCCCTTTCCCAGGTGCTGATTTGCATTTTCATTAGCATGCTAATCCCACCCCACTCAGCGTTCCTTAATGGCTCTGACTTCACGCCTGGCTAGACTCCCAGGAGGAGGAGGGAAGCAAGAATGGGGCCTTCAGGTTGGTTGGGGCTAGACTGAGGACCTATTCCAAATCAAAAACTCTGGAGGTAAGGATTAGAGGTAGCCCAGGAAAAGAGAGGCCATGCCCCTCGCCCCTTACGCGAAGCACTCTGGCCTGAAGCACTACCAGTTTAATCACTAGAGATCTGCTAATACAAGAGCTAGAGAGGATGTAGATGAGCCAATTGGGACCTTGGGGGAAGTATAGGATGGAGAGGCATGGGAATTGGTGAGTTTGAGCGGGAGGTTCCTGACTTAGAAGGGGAAAAAAAAAAAAGGATGGGAGCCTTGGCGCTTCTGTCAGCTGGAGGGAGCCCAGGAATCCTCATTTCTTTCTTTTTTTTTTTTTTTTTGGTGAGATGGAGTTTCGTTCTTGTTGCCCAGGCTCAAGTACAATGGCGTGGTCCCGGCTCACCACAACCTCTGCCTCCCAGTTTCAAGCCGCTCTCCTGCCTCAGCCTCCTGAGTAGCTGGGATTACAGGCATGCGCCACCACACCCAACTTTTTTTTTGTATTTTTAGTAGAGACAGGGTTTCACCATGTTGGGCAGGCTGGTCTCCAACTCCTGACCTCAGGTGATCTGCCTGCCTTGGCCTCCCAAAGTGCTGGGATTACAGATGTGAGCCACCACACCCAGCCTGGAGTCCTCATTTCTAGTCCTTTGGAGTCTCATTTTGCCTGTATTGTGTCCAAGGGACAGTCTAGCTGGGTGGAGAAGTCTAGACCACAACTTTGGGGTTTACTCAGTGCCCCATCAGTCCATTTCTAGTTTCACCATCTTGGAGCTGTGTGATCCTCAGTAGCTCACTTAACCTCTCTGTTTCTTGGATGCCCCATCTGTAAAATAAGGTTGCTGTGAGAGTAAATGAGATGATTAATATAAAGCATTTAACAGTGCCAGGACCAAGGTATAAGCACCTTCATAACTATTAGTAATATTATTACTATTACTTATTATTTGTTACCTCTTTCGGGAGGAAGAGGAGGCAACAGACTAGTTGTTATCTTTCGGCTGACCAGAGAAGCTCCCATCTGTTCCACATGCTGTGACCAGAGATAGATCTGGAAGGCATTGGAGAGAAGCATGGTGCCTGCATGCCAGGGGAAATCAATTATGCCCTATCTCTGGCAAGACTTAGGGAATTTACCTCGTCAGGGTATGGAAAATCTGAGGGTCTTTCCTAGAATTCTGCCATTCAAAAGACACTGACTGTGGCAGGCATTGTTTTCTGTGCTAAAGATAGAGCAAGAACTAAAGCCTCCATTCTGACTGCTGGATGGAGAGAAAATACACTGTAGCGGGCAGTAGTGGAAGTGGGAGGCCAGTGTGGTGTCTGTTGTGTTAGTCCAGGAAAGAGATAATAATGGCCTGCCATCTGTGCTGCCCGGATTTCAGCGGGCCCTAGGATGGTGTTAGTGAAGGAGATAAATGGAGGGACTGACATGTTTTAGAGGTTGCTGTTGAATTGGATATGTCCAGTGGGTGAGGGCAAGATAAAACTTTGGGTTTTTAGCCTAAGCAACTGGATAAATGTTGGTACCAACTTCTGAGATAGGAAAGATGGGGAGGAGCAGGTTCAGGGGATAAATAAAGAGTTCTAGGCTGGGCGCGGTGGCTCACACCTATAATCCCAGCACTTTGAGAGGCCGAAGCAGGCGGATCACTTGAGGTCAGGAGTTAGAGACCAGTCTGACCAACATGGAGAAACCCTGTCTCTACTAAAACTACAAAATTAGTCAGGTGTGGTGGCGCATGCCTATAATCTCAGCTACTTAGGAGGCTGAGGCAGGAGAATCGCTTGAACCCAGGAGGCGGAGGTTGCGGTGAGCCGAGATCACGCCATTGCACTCCAGCCTGGGCAACAAGAACAAAACTCCATCTCAAAAAAAAAAAAAAATTTAATTAATAAAATAAAATAAAATAAATAAAATGAAGAGTTCTGATATTTGACATATTACATTTTGAAGCCTATTAGACACTAAGTGAAATTTCAGGTTAGCAAAGTGGTGTCTAAGTCTGGTGTTCAGGGAAGAGGATGGGGCAGGAGTATCTAGAGATCTAGCTGCCCAGCTGGGGTCTCTGCAGCCTCACAGCACTGCTCTCTCCTTGTCTCCCTACAGGGTACTGGTTGTCACGCTGACATGAGCCCCCAGCACTCCTCCGTCTACCATGGCCACCCTTAACTCAGCCTCTACCACTGGTACCACCTCCTCCCCTGGGCACAATGGCCCATCCCCACCTTTGGACACCTCCTCCTCCAGCATCCCCTCTGATCCTGTCACCAAAGATCCCCCTGCTGCCCCCTCCACCTCTGAGAACATGAGGTCCTCAGAGCCAGGGGGACAGCCCCTGGAGTCAGGCTGTGGCCTCGTCCCACCAAAGGAGATTGGGGAGCCCCAGGAAGGGCCTGACTGTGGTCACTTCCCACCAAATGACCCAGGGGTGGAAAAGGACAAGGAGCAGGAGGAGGAAGAAGAAGGGCTCCCTCCCATGGACCTGAGCAACCACTTATTCTTCACAGCTGGAGGTGAGGCCTACCTAGTGGCCAAGCTGTCCCTACCAGGTGACAGTGAACTCCTGTTACCAAAGGGCTTCCCCTGGGGTGAGGTGGGCATCAAGGAAGAGCCCAGTCTTCCCTTCCTTGCCTACCCACCCCCTTCACACCTCACTGCCCTTCACATCCAACGTGGCTTTGACCCAATCCAAGGCTTTAGCTCTTCTGACCAAATTCTGTCCCATGATACCTCAGCACCATCTCCGGCTGCCTGTGAGGAAAGGCATGGAGCTTTCTGGAGCTATCAGCTGGCTCCAAATCCACCCGGAGATCCCAAAGATGGCCCCATGGGGAAGAGCGGGGTCAACCACGTGGCATTCTTCTGGCTCTGCCTTCTGTGCCGCCTGGGTTTCAGCAAGCCCCAGGCCTTTATGGGTCACACACAGTCTCATGGGGTGAAGTTAACCCCTGCCCAATATCAGGGCCTGTCAGGTAGCCCAGCTGTGCTCCAGGAGGGGGATGAAGGCTGCAAGGCCCTCATAAGCTTTCTGGAACCAAAACTCCCTGCTCGCCCCTCTTCCGACATACCCCTTGACAATAGCAGCACAGTGAACATGGAGGTGAATGTGGCCCAGACGGAGGATGGCCCCCCTGAGGCAGAAGTCCAGGCCCTTGTCCTCCTGGATGAAGAAGTCATGGCCCTGAGCCCACCCTCTCCATCCACAGCCACCTGGGACCCCAGCCCAACGCAAGCCAAAGAATCGCCAGTAGCAGCAGGCGAGGCAGGGCCAGATTGGTTCCCTGAGGGGCAAGAAGAGGATGGAGGGCTCTGCCCCCCACTCAACCAAAGCTCACCCACCTCCAAGGAGGGGGGCACTCTCCCTGCCCCAGTGGGCTCCCCCGAAGACCCCAGTGACCCACCCCAGCCCTATCGCCTAGCTGATGACTACACCCCAGCCCCTGCAGCCTTCCAGGGCCTCAGCCTGTCTAGCCACATGTCCCTGCTCCACTCACGCAACTCCTGCAAGACACTCAAGTGTCCCAAGTGCAACTGGCACTACAAGTACCAGCAGACCCTGGATGTGCACATGCGAGAGAAGCACCCTGAGAGCAACAGTCACTGCAGCTACTGCAGTGCTGGGGGCGCCCACCCCCGCCTTGCTCGTGGAGAGAGCTACAACTGTGGCTACAAACCCTACCGCTGCGATGTCTGCAACTACTCTACCACCACCAAAGGCAACCTCAGCATCCATATGCAGTCTGACAAGCACCTGGCCAACCTGCAGGGCTTCCAGGCAGGCCCTGGTGGGCAGGGAAGTCCACCAGAGGCATCACTCACACCCTCCGTGGGAGACAAAGAGCCTAAGACCAAATCATCCTGGCAGTGCAAGGTGTGCAGCTACGAGACGAACATCTCCCGCAACCTGCGCATCCATATGACCTCTGAGAAGCACATGCAGAATGTCCTAATGCTGCACCAGGGGCTGCCGCTGGGCCTGCCACCTGGATTGATGGGGCCAGGCCCTCCTCCCCCACCAGGCGCTACCCCCACTACCCACCCTGAACTCTTCCAGTACTTTGGGCCCCAGGCCCTAGGGCAGCCTCAGACTCCCTTGCCTGGCCCGGGGCTGAGGCCAGACAAGCCCCTGGAAGCCCAGCTGCTTCTCAATGGTTTCCACCACCTTGGAGCACCTGCCCGCAAGTTCCCCACACCCGGTAAGCTTCTGTGCTTCTTCCCTCTTCTCTCCTCCCCAGGGCCAAACTCTACTCCTTGCTTTCTCCCAAGGACCAACTCCCAACTTAGGTAACCGTAAGTCCCTCTGAGCACTATCCTACTCATTAACCCACCTCCCCACATAGTGAACCCACCCTGCCCCATTTCTTTCTTGGGCCACTAATCTGTCTCTGTCCTCTAGCCCCTGGAAGCCTATCCCCTGACGCCCACCTGCCTCCAAGTCAGCTTCTGGGTTCCTCATCCGACAGCCTGCCCACCTCACCACCCCCAGATGATAGCCCGTCCCTGAAGGTGTTTCGCTGCCTAGTGTGCCAGGTCTTCAGCACAGACAACCTGGAGCTGCTGCTCTACCACTGCAGCATAGGCCGGAGCCTCCCGGAAGCTGAATGGAAGGAGGTGGCTGGTGACACCCACCGCTGCAAGCTTTGCTGCTATGGCACCCAGCTCAAGGCCAACTTCCAACTCCACCTCAAGACTGACAAACATGCTCAGAAGTACCAGCTGGCAGCCCACCTGCGGGAGGGGGGTGGGGCCATGGGCACCCCTTCCCCAGTGTCCCTGGGAGATGGGGCTCTTTATGGGTCTGCCTCTCCGCTGCACCTGCGCTGCAACATCTGTGACTTTGAGTCCAACAGCAAGGAGAAGATGCAGCTGCATGCCAGGGGTGCAGCCCACGAAGAAAACAGCCAAATATATAAGGTGAGGCTGGGTCAGAAAGGGCCATCGGAAGAGGAGAAGGGAATGGGGACGGAGGGAGGAGATGCAGAATAAGAAAGTGATAGGAAAACCCTGGGTGACAAATGGAGAAAAAGGAAAGTATGCACCACGTAACAAAGTATGTACCAGGGTAACAAAGTGACAGATATGGAGAAAGAGACCAAAGAAGAGTAGACTCTGACAAGTAAAACAGACTTTATTCAGCTGTTCTAGTGTTTGGCCCTGGAGGGAGGGGTGGTGTCAGCTCAGTTTGTCATGTCACCAGAGGTTCAAGAGGATGGAACCAGACTCCATTTGCATGCTGGGAGGGAGTCCAGGAGTGGTAGGAGAAAGAGAAAGGGTTGGGGAGAGCAAGCAATAATAAGTAGGTGGTCATAGGAGGGAAAGGCGGGGGGTTCAGGAGGAGGAAGTGAGGGGTGGGGAGGGGGCTGCTGCTAGTCAGTCTCCCTTAGGGGAGGCAAGAAGTCCCCTGAGGCTACGTGTGGTGCCTCACGCCTGTAGTCCTGGCACTTTGGGAGGCTGAGGCAGGAGAATCACTTGAAGTCAGGAGTTCGAGATCAGCCTGGCCAACATGGTGAACCCTCATCTCTACTAAAAATACAAAAATTAGCTGGGTGTGGTGCCCATGCCTATAATCCCAGCTACTTGGGAGGCTGAGGCATGAGAATCACTGAACCCGGGAGGCAGAGGTTGCAGTGGGCAGAGATTGTGCCATTGCATTCCAGCCTGGGCAACAGGGCAAGACTCTCGGGGAAGAAAAAAAAGAAAGTCCCCTGAGATCTGGCATGTCCCTTCCGGGTCTGAGCCAGGCTCTTCCCATGATTCTAGTTTCTGCTGGAAATGGAGGGAGCAGAGGCAGGGGCAGAGCTGGGGCTATACCACTGCCTGTTGTGTGCGTGGGAGACACCCTCCCGCTTGGCTGTGCTGCAACACCTGCGCGCACCTGCCCACCGTGATGCCCAGGCCCAGAGGCGTCTGCAGCTGCTACAGAATGGCCCAGCTGCTGAGGAAGGACTTGCAGCTCTTCAGAGCATCCTAAGCTTCAGCCACGGGCAGCTCCGGACTCCCGGTGAGGAAGAGGGGACTGGAGAATAAGAGCTGGGCAGGGAGGGCAGCAGGATGTGGGGAGCACGGGGGCTGCGGAATTAGGGATACAAGGAAGTTTGAGAAGTGGGCCTGTGGGCCACCTATAGCAAATGGGAAGAAGCTGTGAAGGGATAAGACAGAATGAGCATGTCAGGCACTGTGGAGGCTACCTTGAGTAGAAGGGCAAAGAAGGGCAGCGGCTTTGCTGGGAGGGGGTGAAGAGGAACCACCTAGTGATTCTGAGTAGTGACTACTGTCCTAGTAATGCTGAAGGGTGGCAGGCTGGAGCTGGGCAGGAAGGAGAGATAGCCTGTTTTGTGCTGGGCCAGCGCTTCTTGGAAGGAGATAGGAGCTGTGGGCATGATCCAAAGGCAGCAGGGATGAGAACAGGTCCCTGACAAGCTTCCCAGCCTCTTCCTGTCTCCTAGGAGGTCTTCAGCCCTAGGGCTGGGCTTAGAGTCACCCTTAGGCAGTTGAGGTTGTACCAGCAGAGGCCGGGAACAGCCATCCAGGCACCATTGATCCACAGGGTGCAGGAGAAGAGCCTGGAAGGCGCTGCCAGAGGTGGGCATGGGCATCGGGCTTTGTAGAGCCAGTGGTGGGCAAGGGTGAGGGCATGGGCAGCAGGAGCCAGGAACACGCAGCATTGACTGGTGCTAATTGAATTGCCAATATGCTGGCTGGAGTTAAGTGCCGGAGGGGCCCAGATCAATAGCTAACGATCCTGGCGCAGGGCTGAATGGAGTTAAGGAACTTTAACACTTTAATTAGGCTGCCACCGAAAATAAATTCCTACACATCTGTCAATTCTTACTTGAGTGGTAATCTCCTCTTCCAGCTAGACCTGCCACTTCCTGCTCACTGCAGCAGCTGCTTCCATTCAACTGAGGCTTCCTTCTTCAGTGCCCCTCCCACTACATTTCTGGGGCTTCCCACTTCCTGGGTCAGTTAAGACAGGGAGCTGAGTTTGATCTTGTTTCTGCTGTCTACTGCTGGACTTCTATAAAAGGATAGGAGCTGGACTCTCATAAAATGATCTCTTAGGCCCTACCAGTTCTAATACTGTAATTTTCCCTCTGTCTTCTGTGTGGATGTTTCTTGTTGGCTTCTCATACTCTCCTACCTGCTGATTGATCCATCCATTTTCTCCTTCATTGACTGGCTGCTTGTCCTGCTTCCTCTGCCCTATGTCCTCCATTCCCTGATGCCACCCCTCTTTAAGCTGACTCTCCCCCATCCTACACAGGGAAGGCTCCTGTCACCCCCTTAGCTGAGCCACCCACCCCTGAGAAAGATGCCCAGAACAAGACAGAACAATTGGGTGAGTTGTTCTTCTGGTCTGTTTTCCCTCCCTTCCCCCCAGTACCTCCTACATTCTGAGATGCTCATGGGACCTTGCAGTAATCCAGGAGCCCAGCAATGTCTGTGCTCAAGGAGCAAAACTGATTAAAGAAAGGGCTCATCAGGGGGAAGGGAGGCTGAGCCACAAGAGGCTAGGCACTTCTGCCCTTTTTGAGAACTCAGACCTGACCATCCTACTGACCCGGAGTCAGCCCTTGCCAAGCCTCACCTATCTACTGAGTTTCCTGCCCTTTCCCTAGTGCCCAACTCCCTACCCTGGAAGCTGTCTGCTACAAATCATCTTGAGGGCTCTCAGGGTTCCTTAATCTCCTCTTCTTTCATCCTCAGCTTCAGAAGAGACAGAAAACAAGACTGGCCCTTCCAGAGACAGTGCCAACCAGACCACGGTCAGAATTGGGGTAACTGGGAAGAGTTGAAGTGGGGGCCTGGCTTTACTGAGATCTGCTCATATTCTAAAGGCAGACCTAATTTTGTCATGCTTTGACTTATCTCACTCAGAATAGCACAGTTAAGAAATTCCACCCAGGTCCAGTTCCACATGTTCAGCACTTTGAGGGGCAGAGCTGGCCCAGCAGGGTCAAGCACAGAGGGAGATGATAGGAGGGAGACAGCAGGAACTTGAGGGAAAGATGAATAAAGGAATTGTGCTGAGAGTAGGAAAGAGTGGGGGTACATGCTGGAAGCAGGGGAGGAAAGCAGTAAAGAAATGAAAAGAGAAAGGCAAAAGCAAACAACCAGCTACTGCCCAGCTCTTTATCCCTCCGGAGCAGAAAGACAACAAGACACCAGTGTTCCTACCCTACAAAACGCCCTGAGCCTGGATGGAACTGTCCTGGCACCCCCTTCCTAAGGGTAGAGGCACCAACCAAATGATTCACGCTGACAGCATGTGCCACAAATCTCTAAATCCCCAGGACTCAGACCTAGGCAGCACCCAGGAATGGCAGCTCTGTGGCCTGAAAGTTGGTTCTAAGGGGATTCCCAGCCTCAGGTTTGAGATGCCATCCCATGCCTCACAGCTCTCCAAACTGGACTGCAATATGTAACATTTATTGTTATTGCAATACGCAGTGTTACTGCATTACTGCAAGCTGAAGTAATGCCTTATGTCCTCAGCATCTTTTCTTCCTAACTCCGGCTCCCATCAACAGACCTCTTCCAGATGTCTGCTCCAGGGGCTAGGCGCATTAAGATGAGCATCCAGATCCCCTTCCTTTATGGTCATCCACTCCCTGACACACAGGCCTGTGCCACTGGTGCCAGCCTGGATGCAGGCTGGGCAGGTCTGGCAGTCAGGTGATGGTGGAGCCTCTGGCAGCCTCACCCCTCTGGAAGTGTGGCTAAGAATGTGCTGAGAGGGCCGGGCCAGAATTTTCCTGGGCCACTCGGGAAGCTGTGGTGTTTATTCACATTAGGAAAAAGAAGAAGGAAAAAGAAAGATGGAAAATAAGGTGGGAGCTGCTGAGCCTGAGGGAGGATGAGCTGGCTTCTGAGCAGACAGGTAGGGCCCCTCTTCAGGTGACAGTTCACAGAGGCAGAGTGGGCAGGGACAAGGAGCCTCTGGGTCCAGAAAATGCCCAGAGGAAATGGAACCATTTCACAGAGAAGACACAGGCAGGATAGGATAGATAAGAAAAGAAAACTAAACCCAAGGTGGGGGCAGTAGGTATAGAGCCATCTGTTAGCTGGAGAGTTGAGGCAGGCAGCAAAGACTGGGAAAGACACACCAAAGAAAGGCAGAGAAATCAGGATGGTGGAAGAGGGCCAAACAAAGAAGTACAAGGTAGTGGCCTAAGCTAGGCCTTTGTCCCAGTCCACGGGAAAGTGGGGAGGAGCCAGCTCTCAGGACAGTGGCTGGAGGCTGGGTCTGCTGTAATGCTTTCCTATCTGGCTAGTTCCTCTTAAATTAGGAGTGAGAGGCCAATCGTGGTGGCTCACGCCTATAATCCCAGCACTTTGGGAAGCCAAGACGAGTAGATCACCTGGGGTCAGGAGTTCAAGACCAGCCTGGCCAATGTGGCAAAACCCTGTCTCTACTAAAAAAATACAAAAATTAGCTGGGCATGGTGGCACACGCCTGTAATCCCAGCTGCTCGGGAGGCTAAGGGCAGGAGAATTGCTTGAACCTGGAAGGCGGATGTTGCAGTGAGCCGAGATCACGCCACTGCACTCTGGCCTGGGTGACAGAGCCATACTCCATCTCGGAAAAAAAAAAAAAAACGGAGTAGGTGCCAGTGCTGCATCCAAAGGACTATGTGATGATGGATCCCATCCTTCCCTGACACTTCCTCCACTGCCCATATGTACCCTCCAGGTATACTGCTGTCCATACTGCAGCTTCCTGAGCCCAGAGTCCAGCCAGGTGAGGGCTCATACACTCTCCCAGCACGCGGTGCAGCCCAAGTACAGATGCCCACTGTGCCAGGAACAGCTGGTGGGCCGGCCTGCCCTGCACTTCCACCTTAGCCACCTTCACAACGTGGTGCCCGAGTGCGTTGAGAAGCTGCTGCTTGTAGTGAGTACAGGCTGGGTGAGGATGGTCCAACGAGGCCTTACTATGGCTATGCAGGAGGGGAGGAAGAGGCAGGGGTATTCAGGCAAGTGCGTGTGTTGGGGGCACGGAACATTCAGGCAAGTGCATGTGTTGGCTGGCTGAGGATGGTCTGACAAGGTCTTGTTAGGGCCATCCAGGAGGGGAGGAAGAGGCAGGAGTATTCAGGCAAGTGCATGTGTTGGTGACAAAGGTAGCATTTCATGGGTTTGAAGTTGGATTTTAGAGAGGGAGACTCAGAACTGAGCTTGTCTAGCTGCCTCTACTCAGAGATGAGAAAACGTGGCTTCTGTTTCACTTCCATTAAGTCCTGAGAAGAGTTGCTGAACAGCAGGCACCAGCCTGCCAGAACAATGACTTCCGGCTTGGGGAAAGAAGCCAGATAAGAGAGGCAGCAGCCCAGGCTCTCTCATCTGTAGCAAAAGCAGCAATTAGGTGGGAGGTTTGTCCAGACAGGAGGCTGGATCTGTGGAAAGGGATCTCGGCACAGGTACAGGTGTAGGGCAGATGGGTCAGGAGTGGCGTAGGGGCAGTGGCGGGTAGTGGTGAAGCCACTAGGCTTTTTCCCATTGCAGGCTACAACTGTAGAAATGACATTTACAACCAAAGTGCTGTCTGGACCCACATTAAGCCCTCTGGACGATGGCCAAGAACCCCCAACTCATGGGCCAGAGCCTACACCCAGCAGAGACCAGACAGCAGGTAGGGAATGGAACAGCAAACCTCCCAAGGTACCAGGAAAGGGGACTCCGTGGGCCATCTGAAGATGACTGAGGCCAAGGTCAACTGCCCTGGTATTGAGTGGGTGGGGTCTGGCTTAAACGAAGTTCCCTGCTTATTGTACCTTCTTCTCTCTCCCCTAGAAGGCCCTAACCTGACCCCAGAAGCCAGTCCAGATCCTCTTCCTGAGCCTCCCTTGGCCTCAGTTGAGGCCCCAGACAAACCCTCGGGAAGTCCTGGTCAACCCCCTTCTCCAGCCCCATCTCCAGTCTCTCAGCCTGATGCGCAAGCTGAAGACATAGCTCCTCCGCCTACCATGGCTGAGGAGGAAGAGGGGACCACTGGGGAGCTCCGCTCTGCAGAGCCAGCTCCAGCTGACTCTCGCCACCCTCTGACCTATCGGAAAACCACCAACTTTGCCCTGGACAAGTTTCTGGACCCTGCCCGGCCCTATAAGTGCACTGTGTGTAAGGAGTCCTTCACCCAGAAGAATATTCTATTGGTTCATTATAATTCTGTCTCCCACCTGCATAAGATGAAGAAGGCTGCCATTGACCCCTCTGCCCCTGCCCGGGGAGAGGCTGGTGCCCCACCTACCACCACTGCTGCCACAGACAAGCCCTTTAAGTGCACAGTCTGCCGAGTCTCCTACAACCAGAGCTCCACCCTGGAGATCCATATGCGGTCAGTTCTGCATCAGACTCGCTCTCGGGGAACCAAGACTGATTCCAAGATTGAAGGGCCAGAACGCAGCCAAGAAGAGCCCAAGGAAGGCGAGACAGAGGGGGAGGTGGGCACTGAGAAGAAGGGCCCTGACCCCAGTGGCTTCATATCTGGATTGCCTTTCCTGTCCCCTCCCCCACCTCCCTTGGACCTGCATCGATTCCCAGCCCCTCTCTTCACCCCACCAGTCCTGCCCCCCTTCCTTCTGGTGCCCGAATCACTGCTTAAGCTCCAGCAGCAGCAGCTGCTCCTGCCCTTCTACCTCCATGATCTCAAGGTGGGGCCCAAGCTGACACTAGCTGGGCCTGCACCTGTGCTGTCCCTGCCAGCTGCCACCCCTCCTCCTCCACCCCCACCTCCCAAGGCTGAGCTGGCTGAGCGGGAGTGGGAGCGGCCCCCCATGGCCAAAGAGGGCAATGAGGCAGGGCCTTCCTCACCCCCCCACCCATTGCCCAACGAGGCTGCCCGCACTGCAGCCAAAGCCCTTCTAGAAAACTTTGGCTTTGAGCTGGTGATCCAGTACAATGAAGGGAAGCAAGCTGCGCCCCCTCCCCCTACCCCACCCCCACCTGAGGCCCTCGGGGGTGGGGACAAGCTGGCCTGTGGGGCCTGTGGGAAACTCTTCTCCAATATGCTTATCCTCAAGACACATGAGGAACATGTCCACCGCCGCTTTCTGCCCTTTGAAGCTCTGAGCCGTTATGCTGCTCAGTTTCGAAAGAGCTATGACAGCCTATACCCGCCCCTTGCAGAGCCCCCCAAACCTCCTGATGGGTCTCTGGATTCACCTGCTCCCCATCTGGGCCCACCCTTCCTGGTCCCAGAGCCTGAGGCAGGGGGGACCCGTGCCCCTGAAGAGCGAAGTCAAGCAGGGGGACACTGGCCCATAGAGGAGGAAGAAAGCTCCAGAGGGAATCTTCCTCCCCTGGTGCCTGCCGGCCGCCGGTTCTCCAGAACCAAGTTCACAGAGTTCCAGACCCAAGCCCTGCAGTCTTTCTTTGAGACTAGTGCCTACCCCAAAGACGGAGAGGTGGAGCGACTCGCAAGTCTGTTGGGTCTCGCTAGCCGTGTGGTGGTGGTGTGGTTCCAGAATGCCCGCCAGAAAGCACGCAAAAATGCCTGTGAGGGTGGGTCCGTGCCAACCGGAGGAGGCACTGGGGGAGCCTCTGGCTGCAGGCGTTGCCACGCCACTTTCTCCTGTGTTTTTGAGTTGGTGCGCCACCTCAAGAAGTGCTATGATGACCAGACCCCTGAAGAGGAGGAGGAAGAGGCAGAGAGAGGGGAAGAGGAGGAAGAGGTAGAAGAAGAAGTAGAGGAGGAACAGGGCCTTGAACCCCCTGCAGGGCCTGAGGGTCCATTACCAGAGCCTCCAGATGGGGAGGAGCTGAGCCAAGCAGAGGCAACAAAGGCAGGAGGCAAAGAGTCTGAAGAGAAGGCTACTCCATCACCTTCCCCAGCCCACACCTGTGACCAGTGTGCCATTTCTTTCTCCAGTCAGGACCTCCTGACCAGTCACCGCCGACTACATTTCCTGCCATCTCTGCAGCCCAGTGCTCCTCCCCAACTCCTAGATCTGCCCTTGCTGGTGTTTGGGGAAAGAAACCCCCTGGTGGCAGCCACCTCACCAATGCCAGGGCCACCTCTCAAACGGAAGCATGAGGACGGCAGCTTGTCCCCCACAGGCAGTGAAGCAGGGGGAGGAGGGGAGGGCGAGCCCCCCAGGGACAAGCGCCTGCGTACCACCATCTTGCCTGAGCAGCTTGAGATCCTGTACCGTTGGTACATGCAGGATTCCAACCCAACACGCAAGATGCTCGACTGCATCTCCGAGGAGGTGGGGCTCAAAAAGCGAGTGGTACAGGTCTGGTTCCAGAATACCAGGGCCCGGGAGAGGAAAGGCCAGTTTCGAAGCACCCCTGGGGGAGTGCCTAGTCCAGCAGTGAAACCACCTGCCACAGCCACCCCTGCATCCTTGCCCAAGTTCAACCTCTTATTAGGCAAGGTAGATGATGGCACTGGAAGGGAGGCCCCAAAGAGGGAAGCACCTGCTTTTTCCTACCCCACTGCCACCCTTGCTTCTGGGCCCCTGCCTTTCCTACCACCTGGGAAAGAGGCCACCACCCCAACACCAGAGCCACCTCTACCTCTCCCACCTCCCCCTCCACCCAGTGAGGAAGAGGGCCCGGAGGAACCACCTAAAGCTTCTCCAGAGAGTGAGGCTTGCAGTCTGTCTGCAGGAGATCTGAGTGATTCATCTGCTTCCAGCCTAGCTGAACCAGAATCCCCTGGGGCTGGAGGGACCAGTGGGGGACCTGGAGGTGGGACTGGTGTTCCCGACGGAATGGGGCAGCGGCGCTACAGGACCCAGATGAGCAGCCTGCAGCTGAAGATCATGAAAGCCTGCTATGAAGCTTACCGCACCCCTACCATGCAGGAGTGTGAGGTTCTGGGAGAGGAGATTGGGCTGCCCAAGAGAGTCATCCAGGTCTGGTTCCAGAATGCTCGTGCCAAGGAAAAGAAGGCCAAACTACAGGGGGCAGCCGCTGGGAGCACTGGAGGCAGCAGTGAGGGCCCCTTAGCAGCCCAGCGCACTGACTGCCCCTATTGTGATGTCAAGTATGATTTCTATGTCTCCTGCCGAGGCCATCTCTTTTCCCGTCAGCACCTGGCCAAGCTCAAGGAGGCAGTCCGAGCCCAGCTGAAGAGTGAAAGCAAGTGCTACGACTTGGCCCCGGCACCTGAGGCTCCCCCAGCTCCCAAGGCCCCACCTGCGACCACACCTGCCTCCATGCCCCTCGGGGCTGCCCCAACCTTGCCTCGCCTGGCCCCGGTCCTCTTGTCTGGTCCAGCTCTGGCTCAGCCCCCGCTGGGCAACTTAGCTCCTTTCAATTCAGGTGAGTAGGGAGGCTGGGAGGAGCTGGACTTCAGAGAACATCCCCCTCTAATGACATGCCCTTCCTTTTCCTTCCTGATTCTTCCCATGTCCAATCTCCTGTGGCCCTCCTTTGCGTCAGGCTCTTGGGGGAAAGAAGGGAGGGAAGGGGCATGGAAATCCAGTGCTGGGAATGGGTGTGTGTGGCTGGAGATGGCCTATGGCAGAAAGAATGATGGGACAGGAGATGGCTAATCCTTCATCCTTCCTTTCATCTTCCTAGGCCCAGCAGCCTCCTCAGGCCTCCTCAGCCTCGCCACTTCGGTCCTGCCTACCACCACAGTGGTCCAGACTGCTGGCCCAGGCCGCCCCTTACCTCAGAGACCCGTGCCCGACCAAACCAACACCTCCACAGCAGGCACCACTGACCCTGTCCCGGGCCCTCCTACTGAGCCCTTGGGGGACAAGGTCTCCGGTGAGCGAAAGCCAATTGCAGCCCCCACCAGCTCCTCCAATGATGCCCTCAAGAACCTCAAAGCATTGAAGACCACTGTCCCAGCCCTGTTAGGCGGTCAGTTCCTACCCTTTCCATTGCCCCCTGCTGGGGGAACAGCACCGCCAGCTGTCTTTGGTCCCCAGCTACAGGGGGCCTACTTCCAACAGCTCTACGGCATGAAGAAGGGGCTATTTCCCATGAACCCCGTGATACCTCAGACCCTCATTGGGCTGCTACCGAATGCCCTCCTCCAGCCGCCACCCCAGCCCCCTGAGCCCACAGTCACAGCACCTCCAAAGCCTCCTGAACTGCCCACTCCAGGGGAGGGGGAGGCTGGTGAGGTTGATGAGCTGCTGACAGGCAGCACTGGCATCTCCACCGTGGATGTAACTCATCGCTACCTTTGCCGCCAGTGCAAGATGGCATTTGACGGGGAGGCCCCAGCTACTGCCCACCAGAGATCCTTCTGCTTCTTTGGGCGGGGCTCTGGGGGCTCCATGCCACCCCCATTGCGGGTGCCCATCTGCACCTACCACTGCCTGGCATGTGAGGTGCTGCTGAGTGGGCGTGAAGCCCTGGCCTCCCACCTGCGCTCCTCGGCCCACAGGCGCAAGGCAGCCCCACCTCAAGGGGGCCCACCCATCTCCATCACCAACGCCGCCACTGCTGCCTCGGCTGCTGTGGCTTTTGCCAAAGAGGAAGCAAGATTACCTCACACGGACTCCAACCCAAAAACTACTACTACCTCTACACTTCTAGCTTTATAAACAGATAAACCAAGATGGGGAAGAGGGGAGGGCCTCAGGGTTCCCTCTTGTACCCCAAGGGGTGTTTGGTGGGAGCTCAAATCCCTCACCCCACCCCCTGGCCCCGCCCACCTCACGGGAACTATTCAGTTCCCACCCTCAGTGGGCACCACACACCCCACCTCCAGCAGAGTCCTGCCTCCTCCCAATCCTCACAGACACACACACTGATCCTCATCCTCAGCTCCTTGCAGATGTAGCCCTTGCCCATCTTCACAGACACATACACCCATCTTGGCACCCTGATTATTCATACATGTCTGCCTACCACACACAAAATATATCCTTGGTTCTATCTTCCTTTTCCTCACTGAATTCCCAGCTCCCCATCCCCATAAATGCATACACATACATGCACACACACACGTTATCCCATGATGTTCCACTGAGAAAACACCAAAAAATTTTGAAAAAGAAGATAAAAAGAAGAAAAAGAAGAAATGAAAAAGAAAGCCCAAGGCCAAGAAGGGGGAAGGAAAACAAACTTGCCACCCCCTCTTCTCCTTCCTAACCCTTTGTCTAGAGCACCATACTGCTCACAAACTCTTTCCAAATGCTCAGTTGGCTCCCAAAGTTGGAGCCTGGGATGGGCAGGGAGCCCACAAAACTCTAACCAAACTGGAGGCTGGCATGGGAGAAGTGCTTCTGGTTCACTCTCCCTACCCTCTCCCTCCTAACCCTCTTCTTGCCTGACAGGGGAGCCCCTGCGGCCTGGACTCTAGGGGATGCTGCCACCAGAAACCCCTCTGCCAATCCCTACCCTGCACCCTGGGAACTGCAGTAACTTATTCTCAAAGGCTTTAAACACAGAGATCCTCTCAGCAGCCGTGGGCCCGCCCCTTGTCCTAGCCCTGTCACATAAGGGTCCAGCCTCCAGGGACAGGCACTGCCCACCAACGGCAAATCCAAAGTTATTTAAAAAAAAAAACAAAACTGAAACACAACCAAAAAAACGAGAGCGAGAGACAGTGCGTGCACACGCACACAAAAGAGAGAAATGGAGACCAGAGGAATGAACTAAAGAAAAACATAAACTTGGAAAATACAGAAAAAAAAAAAGAAAACTCTCCCATCAAACAAGTGTTTTTTTCCTATTTGTGTCACTCCCTACTCCCTGTCCCACCCCTACCCCCCAGTTTAAGGGTTTCTTTAAACCACCTCATCTTTGGAAGATCAAACAGCTTTAGTTCCTTGCTATGGGTCTGGTGGTCCTTGAAGGACTGAAGTCAGTGCAACCTTCCCCTGGCTATGCCCAGTCTCAGAGGTGGGAGCTGGCAATATAGGGAGAAGAGCCTGAACTCTGGGGAGAGACATGTCCCAGGTTCCCTGAATTGGGTATTTATTAGGACAGGTAATAGCCCTTCATTTCCAGCTATGAGTTAGAAAAGTCAGTGTCATCAGTGTCACCAAAAGTATCTTGGCAGTCCCAGGAAGAAAGGGGTGAAGGGGGTATTTAATTTCTGAATCTGAGATCTGCCTTTCTTTCATCTCCTACCTTTTCCTTGCATTTACTTTTTTCACAAACTCCTAATCCTATTGCCCTCCCTAGAGGCCCACCTTTGCTGGATCCCTTGTTCCCTTCCCCCCAGTCTCCTTTTCTTCCCCCTTGTCCTCTGCCCTTGCTCCTGCTCCCTCCAGTCCAGGCCAGCCCAGCTCCTCCATTAAGCAGCAGCTGTTGGAAGCATTCCCAAGGGAGTCAGGATCCGTCCATGACACTCATGGGGGTCTAGAGCTGATAGGAATTGAGGGGATGGGGTGGGCAAGGAGATGACTGAAGCACAGGTCAATCTTTGATAGGGTGTTATCACCAAGGGAACCAACAGAACCTAGAAGAATGTTCCCTACCCCTAAGCAAATGGTTTCTATAGCCATCAGGTGATCATTCTGGCAATCCTAAAGCCCAGCTAGTGTGGGGTAGAGAAGTCCATGTTTTCTTTTAGCAAAGAAAAGTCTGCAAAATTCCCATGTCCTCCAGATAGTTTTTCCTACTACTCTTGTACCTAAGACCACTTCTCTTTCAAGGTGTTCTCCTTCCATCCTCTCTCCCCTTCAGACTGTTGCTTTATCATTATCCATTTCATATTCTCATACAAATTCGCCCAGCCCTGGGATTTAGGTTTTCTGCTCTATCAGTCACATCACTCTGTGAACATGTTAATACTGAAGCAGTGTCTTACAGGTGGACAGGATGGGAGGGGAGAGAAAATTCAGCTCAGTCAGTAGCCCCCATATATTCTGTGAGTCTCACTTCCTCTCCCATTCACCTCTAAAATACTCCAACTCTAACAAACTAGGGGTGGGGTGGAGTTAGTTTTCTAACTAACAGCAAATTAGGTGGAGTTAGTTTTGTAATTCCACCCCAATTTCTGATACCAAAAATGCCAGTCACAAATCTAGGCAACAGGAGAGAAACTGGCCACCTGGGTCTTGCGCTCACTGCCACCTTTCTTTCCCTGCCTCTCTGGTACTCCTCCCTCCCTGTCCTTTTCTCTCTCCTGTTGAAATTCTGTGTATAAAACTATTTTCTTAGCAGCATGTATCTGAGGAAAGAAGATTTTCCACTTGTGCTTTCTGGGAATGTGACTTGTGTATAAAAGTTGGAAACCAAAAACAATTTAGAACAAAAACGAGAAAAAGGAAACATTTTAAAGAAATCATCGACAAACACCTGGCATGGAATGGTTAGAGGTGTGGTGTCCTGTATCTTAAGAATTTACAGGCCGGGCGCGGTGGCTCAAGCCTGTAATCCCAGCACTTTGGGAGGCCGAGACGGGCGGATCACAA